>NW_022990368.1:431915-729415 GCF_902827175.1 Gymnodraco acuticeps
TAGTTGTAAAAAGATGAAAAATAAAGTAGGAGGAGTGTAGCAATGTAGTTGTAATAAAGATGGAAAAATAAATGTAGGAGTGACAGATGAGTAAGGTGAATGCTGGGGAAATGGCGTTAGTGTTGTAATGAAGATGAATGAGCTAGCTTTTACCTTTTTCTAAGAGCAGAGAGATGTGGGTGGAAAATATGCTGTAGTGTGGAGAAAGAGGAGGAGTGAGAGTGACAGAGTAAGTGTTGCGGTGATTTTTTTCATCCCTTCTTTCTGGGGAAATCCGATATCACATTTATCAAAGTCCATCATTGACAGGTACAATCTCAGCACCAGGTGTAAAAAAAACAAAAAACAAATGCTGTGATTTCATTGATCTGCTGAATTTCAACACATTTGGCTGTCGTATTATCCTCTCTGTCCTGGCATTATCTATACCCTCGTGCTTCCTGCTGCAATGACCTAATATCCCCAGGGGTATCATTAAAGTTTCAACCAGAGTAATTTAATCTAATTTATGGTAACATGTAGAGAGAGCATTGCACTCTGTATTTCCTTTGGGAAAATCTGAATGGAACAAGTGTAACGATCTCTAAAGAACAAACAGGAACGACACAAACATAATTCATTTGAAAACATTACCCAAAATGCTATTCATGTCAATGTATTAGCCAGGTGCTCATGCAGGTATGTGGTCTAAGCAGGAAATATCACGCAGTCGATCCATTTTCTATGTGTAGTAGTTCAGATGCAGAACAAATTTGACAGCTCTCTTACAATAGCTGGTTTTAATGAGATGCATGAGGCATAATTACCCATCAGCACCACACAGAAAGCACAGCAAAGCTTCTGGAATGTCATAAAAGAACGAGATGGATATGGTTATTAGACCTTTTTAGTGACAATGGTATGCGAAGCTGAGTAAAATATGTGCAGCCCCTGTGGTCTGAAATGCTGACCACCACAAATTATTCATCCACCTTCACTCCAGTTTTCAGCTTACATTATAATAACCCTCTGCGGGGACATTTCCCCTACACCATGCTGGTATTTTTCCTCTTCCCATTATCAGGATAAATGAGTAACCAGTGGAAAGGTGCAGGTATTCCATGTAGCTCAGTGAACCCTTGTTCCATACCGCAGCGAGTCCTTTAATGATGCAGGGGTAGCAGGCCAACCCAGAGCATTTGAAATGCATGTAGGTGCACAGGGAGAATGGTATATAAACTATAGAGGCATCTAATTTACAACAGGTAATTTATCAAGGCTGTGGGCTGCTGTCTGGCCCCCAGAAGCCCTCAGCAGTAAATATATAGGCACAGTGGGGCTGATTTACACACGCATACACACAGGTGCAGACACTGTCATTCACACAGAAGGACACGCACAGACATCCTCACAATAGACATGCTCACAGATTTACTCACAGAAGCTTTATTTCCTTTATTGGAGCATGGGGTACAGATGTATTTGCTCTGCTGTGTGGCTGCAGCACATAAAGAACTATAATCAATAATCCATATCTAGTTCAGGAATGGGTCGCCTATAAATTCCTATAATAGAATGGGAGGGATGAAACCCTCTTTAATGGTCACACATGCAGAGCACACACAGTGAAATGTGGCCACTGCATTTAATCCATCCTAGTACCAGGAGTCTAGTACTAGGAGCAGTGGGCAGCTATTGTACAGCGCCCGGGGAGCAATGGGAGTGAGGGGTGTCCGGTGCCTTGCTCAAGGGCACCACGGCAGGGCAGGAGGTGAACTGGGACCTCTCCAAGTAGCAGTTCACACTCCATATTTTAGGTCTGGTCGGGGACTTGAACCGGGGACCCTACAGCTCCCAGTCCAAGCCCCTACTGACTAAGCCACTGCCGGACGCACACATGTTTATACATGCACATACACGCACACACTCATTTGTTCATAAAGGAGTAACAAAACTCTAATTTTGTTCATATTGACCAGAGGAAGAGATAAAGAGATTTGGGACAAACGTATATGTTTGCTCCAAGGATGTACAGTATATGAATTTAACTATTTGGTCTTATGTCTTATATTCCTATGGACACAGGTGAATAACGGGGGTCCAGTGGCAGAGTGGCTAAAGCACATACCATATAATGGCAACATTCAACTTCCCCCAGGGACTTTAAAGTCATATCCTTCTTCCTTTCTCCACATGTTCAGCTTTTATCTTGTTTTCCAATAAAGGAAATGTGCCCCCCAAAGAATGAAGAGAAAAGATAGCTATATAGATGCATCCATACAAAGTTGTTGTGTATATACCGTAAATCTGATGAAACAATAACTCCTCAAGGAGCGGCCAATTTAATTTCTTTACAGTGTTATAAGTTAAAAGTTCTCTCTCTCTTCGTCCTCACTGTCCTAAAATCTAATAAAGGACCTGAAGGATGATCCAATAATAAAGGACGAATGTGAATATCTTAAGATGGCAGAGCAATGGGCCAAAGAGAAGGACATTTAAACGGTTAGAGGTAATGATAAAAAAAAATAACATGTGAAATAGAAGCGACGGTGAAAGAGAAGGAGGAGGCGTGAGAGAACTGAGGCAGGAGGATGTGCTTGTTTGTTGTCTTTCTATGTGGACTCAGAGAGCCTTCTGCTGCTGGTTCATTGTGATCACTAGAGGGCTTATCTGTCTGTTGTCTGCCACACACACACACACACACACACACACACACACACACACACACACACACACACACACACACACACACACACACACACACACACACACACACACACACACACACACACACACACACACACACACACACACACACACACACACACACACACACACACACACACACACACACACACACGATTCATGGTAATCCTTTGGTGTATTGTGGTGGATGTTTGGCTCCAGAAAGATTTCACCAAATTCCAAAATATCTTTCAAAAAGCTTGCAAAATCCTACAAATGTACGAGAAGACTTTTAGAACTTTAACTCAACAGTTTCTTCTCCAAAAGGGTTTCCCTTGAAGTCAGAATTTGACAGTGTTGCATGTTGTTTGAGAGATATTTTGGAAGTTGTTGAACTCTTTCTGAAGCCAAAAATCCACCACAATGCACAAATGGATGGACATGTATTCAGACAAGGACATAAATACACCGCTGTATACTCTTGTGTGTATGCTTTCTTTAAATGGTTATGAAGAATATTGATGTAGTTAGTATGATTAAGCGTTTATGTTGCTTTTTGTCTTTCTTCTTTTAAGTGGATAAAATAAACAAAACACATGGACAAATATTTAGCCAATGAGACCTCAAGAGTAAATATTTAAAACATCTCTCTGTCTTTTGTCAGATCTCCCAGATGATCTCTGAGGACTCCAGAGAAGGTTTGACCGAGGCTGCCCTGAACCGCTACAACACAAACTCCCCTTCACACACAAACTCTCCTTCACACACAAACTCTCCCTCTCACACGGCGTCTGTAACCGCGGCGGCGCCGACCACCACCTCTGCTGCTGCCTCTTTCTTCGCCAGGTAAGATGCATTAAGAACATGCACCACCAAATATCAGCCGACTTCCTGCTTTATCTGGTATCTCCACACAGCGTCAGCATGCTGTTTTTTTATTTGGAAAACGTTCCTATATTTATTTAGATTGAATAATTAAAGGTTTATGTGAAGCATCCTACAATTCTCGTATTTGTCTTTGACTTAAATATAACCAGATACATTTCACCTTTTGTAGGGTTTAGCAACATTGTAGGAGTAGATAGAAACATCAGTATTACAGAGAATGCTAGGCATGATATCAGTAAAAAACAAAGGGTGTGAGATTCATTTTACCTGCTCATTTGTGTCAGAATAATCTTTGGGTTTAGTTGATCATCGGTTTAAGTCCAAATATGTCCTGGCTGTTATGGCAACACACTCTCACTCCCTAAGCGTCCAGGAGCGACGTTTGGTCAGTGTCCGTGGCGTCCAGTTGTGACGCTCCTAGGCTCCTTCAGCGTCATAAAGGGACGCAAATAGCTTTCAACTGATTGCAATGTATTCCCATCTGCGGCGGGATTTGACGCTCATGGAAGCACGGCATTCGTTTGTGTCGGCTGCCCTTAAAGGCAATGTGAGCGTCCATTCCCATTGGATAACGGAGAATTGTACACCCGGAAGTAAGTATTCCTCTTACTGTCGATTGATTTTACAGTGATATCTGCACTACTCATCGACTAAAAAACACCAGATTATCCTTGTTAATTACACAACATTGATTGGTTTAAATTGTGTGCAATGCTTTTGTATTTTTCCCCTTCGATTCGGAGAAACAAATGTTTTTTCTGAGTAAAGGATGGCAGAAGACACTACACTACCCAGAATCCCCAGCTATCGTTTGGACTACACCATGTGCTCTGTTTGACAAACCCCGTGATAGTCCTCAAGCTCTGTGATTGGAGAGTGTGCTCCGAGGGTTACGCCGATTCTCGAACAGCACTTGAAATGGGATGGAACCACGGCAGACTGTCCAAAACTGGATTTGAACGGGTCCACCGCGTCCCCCCCCTCCCCCACCCCATCCCCAGAACTACACATGCTGGCTATTCTGTTTCGCAACATGTTCTCTATCTATGGCACGTCTCTACTGGGAGTTGTAGTTTTAAAAGACGTTTTCGTATTTCCCATAATAAGAAGTTGCCAGTATTAAACTGTGTACATCCCTGGAGGTTTAGGGGATAGGAAACACTCAAATTTAAAACATATAATTAATAAATGGGTGAAAATTGCTTGTGCCCATAATGGGCAGCATTAATATATATACACACATGCCAGCTAAGTAGAGATGGCAAATCCGGATCATTTTATGGACTCGGAGTCTTCTGAGTCAATCATTGAAGAGATCCGGATCATACGAGTCATTTGAGTCATTTGAGTCATATGAGTCAGCATGACCAAGACCGTAGAAATCCTACCGGTGAAACCGAAAAGTTGTTGCATTTAACCAGCATATTAAACTAACGTTACATTAACCTCCGCTACACAGTGTCTTTTGCTTTAATAAAACATGTGTGTGTGTGTGCATTTTAAAAAACAAGTGTTTTGCATTATATGTATACTTAAGCTAATTTTGCACAATTGTGTTTTCATTTAATAATAATAATAATAATAATAATAATAATAATAATAATAATAATAATAATAATAATAATAATTGTATAATTACATTTTATATATTCTAACTGTTTTGCAATTTTCTATCATTTGTTTCTTTTTGTGTGCCATGTTCAAAATAAACGAGTTTCCAAGTAAGATCCTTATTGGAAATGCAGATATTATTACAGGAGACTGTTGCACAACATGACCATTTTGTTAGAAGTCTACACTGAAACTTAATTTAGAGCCGGAAAAATCGCGGGATCCGTGAATCCAGGTCAATGATCGAGAGAGACCAGTAGCCTACGAGGACTCAGAGCCGTAACATATAGCAGGCAGCAGATCCAGAGATCCAGCAGACTCGTCCCCATGCACGAATCTACAGCAGACTCAGCCCCTCCTCCGAGTCCCACGGCTCCCGCGAGTCCCACGGCTCCCGCGAGTCCCACGGCTCCCTCGACGAGTCGCAGCAGACTCAGAGATTTGCGGACTCACGGCTCACTCACGGCTCACGGCTCACTCACGGCTCCCGCGAGTCCAACGACTCACGGCTCACTCACGGCTCACGGGACTCTCGCGGGAGCCGGAGGAGGGGCTGCATTTGCTGTTGATTCGTGCATGGCGACGAGTCTGCTGGATCTCTGGATACAACAACGTTGTAATGTGATTGTACACGTTATAAAGAGAGTAAAGAGTGACGCAATTTATAGTTTTAATTGTTACGTCACATCAGGTGTAGGACTCAAAGGACTCGGGTTAATCGAGAGGGAGACTCGTCACGACCGGCTCATTACTAGGATCCGGGTTAATGATCCGGATGAATCATGACTCGCCCATCTCTACAGCTAAGGTCAGAAGAGCTTTATTTAACAGCTGGTCTTATGTTTGTGACCCCTGTTGTTAATTGATAACATTACATTACATTAATTGATAAGCCTGAAACATGCACTTGTCAAGGTTCAGAGGCATATTTTGCAAATATGGCAGTAGCCATCGATCAGCTTAAAATAAGATATACTTTATTGATCCCAAGTTGGAACATTTGCGTTACATCAGCATGTGTAACAGTTGTAAATATGCAGTGGTGTTTATTTGTAAATCATTT
This sequence comes from Gymnodraco acuticeps, assembly GCF_902827175.1. Classification (NCBI taxonomy): domain Eukaryota; kingdom Metazoa; phylum Chordata; class Actinopteri; order Perciformes; family Bathydraconidae; genus Gymnodraco; species Gymnodraco acuticeps. The sequence continues at coordinate 438,142 of NW_022990368.1, forward strand.
AGTATAATCACACAAATTCTGTGTTTTATATTTAACAATTCTGTGTTCTTTATTTATTGATTGTTCAATACCTGACAAGGCCGGAGATGAAATATCTACATACATCTTATAAGAGTATAATACATTATGTATAATATCAGTTAAAATAAGTGCTTCAATATAGTTAATTAACTATTAGTAGAGAATAACGAGTAATGAATATACTTTATAGGGATCCTATTAATATCTAATAATAAAAATAATGAAATTCAATAACATGCTTTAACCACTAGGTGTCCCTTTATATCAGCTGTGCACCTTTATGGTGTAAATACAGCCTATCTACCAATTGGATCAAATATAAAAGTCAGCCGAATTAGTATTGATACTGCAAGGAGACGTATTGTGTGAAAAGAAATGTAAGATGTTGTTTAATGGCTGATATATTTATGATCCACGTCACGTTTTCAGTTCCTCATGTTTGTCTATAAGTCTTCTCATCAGGGCTCTATAAATACAGAACTACGGCAGATATGTAATATTTAATGCAGCCGAACCGTGTATTACAATGCCGTTATGTGATGACTTTCAAAGAGAAAAGCAAGCACACTCGGAATAAAGTATTATTTTATTTAAAAAAAAGTTTTCGGTCTGTTTCCGGTATTTGTTAATGACGATGTGCTGTGAGATGTGAGACTGAAATTGCACAGGGGAAAATAACGTAGGCTATCTTTAGATGCGGATTTTGTTAAACTAATATGTTTGCGCTGTGGACCAACACTATACATTGACGGGGAAGGGGGTAGCAATAAAGATAACACCATTAAACAGTTACACAACATAACAGAAATAATATCGATAGCAGCGTCCCTAGCAACCACCTTGGTAACAATGAAAACGTCGCGATTTCCTGAAGTAATCTTCGTAATAACTAGCAAACTAAAGATCATGGACATCCACTGCATACATAATCTGAAATAACAACTCATATTTCTCGCATCAAATGACATCAAAACGCATTTTAATGGCCAAACTAACTTTAAAATTGGCATTTTCCACCGAGAATAAAACGAAGTTCGGGCATGTTTTCTTTTTCTGCAGGGAGAAATTTGAAGATCACGTGACATAGACGCCAGCCATTGGAATGAATAGTGAAAAAAACGGGGTTTGTCAAACAGAGCACATGGTGTAGTCCAAACGATAGCTGGGGATTCTGGGTAGTGTAGTGTCTTCTGCCATCCTTTACTCCGAAAAAATATTTGTTTCTCCGAATCGAAGGGGAAAAATACAAAAGCATTGCACACAATTTAAACCAATCAATGTTGTGTAATTATCAAGGATAATCTGGTGTGTTTTAGTCGATGAGTAGTGCAGATATCACTGTAAAATCAATCGACAGTAAGAGGAATACTTACTTCCGGGTGTACAATTCTCCATTATCCAATGGGAATGGATGCTCACATTGCCTTTAAGGGCAGCCGACACAAACGAATGCCGTGCTTCCATGAGCGTCAAATCCCGCCGCAGATGGGAATACATTGCAATCAGTTGAAAGCTATTTGCGTCCCTTTATGACGCTGAAGGAGCCAAGGAGCGTCACAACTGGACGCCACGGACACTGACCAAACGTCGCTCCTGGACGCTTAGGGAGTGAGAGTGTGTTGGTTATGCCGATGTCTCATATTTTTCTGAAAGAGCTGAAAAAAGAAAATGTATTGTCAAATGTTCTCATATGAAAATGGTAAATATGCAAAAGTGTACTTACTTGTCTTTGGCTGTTTTTATTTATAAATCAACTATCCAGTCAGCAGTCGTCAATGAGCCATGTAATCAAATCTAGAGAAATGCATAGCGACACAACATAAATAAAACACGGGTAATCTGGGTAAATTATTGATGAATAAACATGGCAAGCTCAAAATGAACGGGTAAATTATTCATGGGTAACACAAGAATATGAGTGTGTCGGTGTCTGAAATATTGCTGAGCTGTCGTATCTAATGCGATACTTTAAATCACATTTTGAATGATACTGATGCTTTTCCTTCTCACTTTCACCAGTCTTTTCTCTTCTCCATCCCATTTTACACATCTCCTGCTGTGCACACACCTGTGTTTTGTTTGTGTGTGTTTTGAAATCTGTAGATAAATGTAATGTGTTTTTGTCTGTGTCTGAGACATGAGTGAGGTGCATCAGTTTGGCCGACATAGTGCCGTCTGTCTTTCTAAGCACCCGTGTCCAGGCATAACTCGTAAATAATATGGAAACGCACGCAACACATGCGCACACTCTTTCTTTAGCTTTCATTCTCTGACCCCCTGAACTGTCAGGTAACAAGGTCGTTTCTCACACACACACACACACACACACACACACACACACACACACACACACACACACACACACACACACACACACACACACACACACACACACACACACACACACACACAACACACACACACACACACACACACACACACACACACACACACACACACACACACACACACACACACACACACACACACACACACACACACACACACACACACACACACACACACACACACACACACACACACACACACACAGCTGTCTTTGGGCAAATTCATGACCATTAACCTTCTGAGTGAAGGAACAGGGTTTGTTTAATGGTGCAGGCGTCACTGTCTGTGGATATGTTTGGGTGTGAGTGTGTGTGTAGCTTTCAGACTCTCTCTTCCATTTACTGTAAGCATGTATATTAACTTAGACTGCTTTATACACATTCCTCTTAAAATCGAGGGGCATATTGTTTGTTAGTTCAGTTTGCTTTTCAACACTTCACATAGTAACATGCATAATTTGTCTGTGCATGTGTCTGTGTGTGTGTGTGTGTGTGTGTGTGTGTGTGTGTGTGTGTGTGTGTGTGTGTGTGTGCTTGTATAGTAGTAGGATTTCAGTTTAATTGGCAAAAGGCAACAGTGTACACTCTGTCACCTTTTATGTTTGACTCTTGTAATGTGTGTACATGTGTGTATTTGGCTGATGAATGCAGCCATGCAGTGCTGGTGAAATCCCCCTGGCTCTCATGCTCTTTACTCTCAGACGTGGACCGCATACAGACATTCTTATTATACACACACATGCACAAACATACACACACTCACAATATCCTTCTTGCTCACTGTCTGCCCAAAGCAAAATCCCTGTGTCCACCCCATCTCCTCTCACCTGATCCCTTTCCTCCTCCACTTCCTCCACTTTATATCCCTTCTCTCGTCTTCATGTAATTGCTTTCTGTTTTTACCTCTCTACTTTCCTGCACTCCTCTCCTCCTGCGCTTTCGTCCTTTCTCTCCTCTCTTTTTCCGACAATTTCTCCTTCTCTACACTGACCTTTTCTTTACCTCAGCTAATGTGCATGAGAGTAATATCTTTCATTAGTACCAATCTGTCTGGGAATATGTCACACTCACACTGTAGCGTTCTATTTTCTCTGGGCTGCAGTGGCCCCCTGGGGACGCTGGCTAGAGGATAGAGACATGCTGTACATGCTTAGGTGTGTGTGTGTGTGTGTGTGTGTGTGTGTGTGTGTGTGTGTGTGTGTGTGTGTGTGTGTGTGTGTGTGTGTGTGTGTGTGTGTGTGTGTGTGTGTGCGCTCTCCCTCACTGGGGGAAGGGACTTTCTATCAGTGAAGGAATTTTTTACTGCATGCTCCATGGTTCGGCTCTTTGGCTGTTGTGTGATTATGTGTGTGTGTGTGTGTGTGTGTGTGTGTGTGTGTGTGTGTGTGTGTGTGTGTGTGTGTGTGTTGCTCCACGTAGCAGAGTAAATGAATAGGTCCCCAGTGTATTGGTGAATTGGGAAGGCGTTGTTATTTTGGATGGAAATGGGGGAATGCTGTCTCTTTCTCTGCATCTGTTTACCTCTCGCTTTATCTCTTTTCTTTCCTTTACCAGAGGTATTCCATCAAATGATAATTGGCCACCAATTAGGCTCCACTCACATTGGTTGTGTTTGATTGATGATTTACATTTCAAACACCTTGTCACATCAGAGCCAGGTATGAATAAAAAAGCCCTCATCTGGATTTGAAAAAGCCCTTAGAAACAAATCAATAAGCCCTTTAAGATTTGTTTTTTTGGTTTAGCTCATTAAACAGTAATTATATTTGTTTATTGTGACATTGAAGATTAACATAATTTGTTCTTCTTACTGTTGTCATTATTAGAGAGAGGCATGAAAGAATAGTTTTACATTTCCTATCCATTCTATATTTCTCAAACTCTCAAAATGTTTTTATCAAATTATGTTTAGGCTCTTTAGAAATTGTTTAACACATCAGACAAAGGGTCTAGGGTATGATGCTGTAAAAACACACACAACCTTACAATAACACACAACAACATGCAATATGTTTATAAGAGTATACATGAGCATCATCACTATGTTGAACACAGCAATACATTCATATTTCAGTGCTTGGACTTGTGTTCAAATATAGAGATGGACAATATCACATTTTCAATACACAATTTTATGGGCAAAAAGGATTCACAATAACAATATAATCGCAACATCTATTTAGATTGATTAAAATAATGCAATCAGTCATATCCATCTCTAACTTTGTTTATTGTGCATTTCGTCTTAAAACCTAACAACTAGACTATTTAAGCAATTTCATCATTTGTGTATTTTCAACATGATTAAAATGATCATGATTTTTTTTTTAAACATGGTTGTCGCCAATACTCATATCTCGCGACATTACCTACTATAGCATGAGGGTAATTTCTTAATCTGCAGCAGGAAGTGTGTACATTGGAAGCTATATATATATACATGCCGTCACAAAGTAGTGTCAGTAAATCCGGTCTTCTGTCCATGCCAGCTTTTTGACCCCTACAACACACACAAACACACACACCCTCGCTGTTGCTCTCTGTCCCTCCCTATATCTCCCTCCACTGATGGCCTGTTAAATATAATTTAATTAGCCACTGGGCCAGCAACACAGCCCAGAGACACAAGTCATACATCAACTGTGTGTGTTTGTGTGTTGCAAGTGAGTCTTTGTATGTGTGCCAACCTATGGTGCCAACTGAGAGTGTTTGTAGTTGTGTTGAAGGAGGAGGAAAACAAAGCAGCAGCATGTTAGTAGTCAGGCCTATCTGTGTGACCTGTGCTGCTTTTTAACAAGAGAGAGACACATGAAGGGACTTAAGGGAAGATGGCGAGGATGGATGGAGGGATCAATACGTGTAAGGACGGCTGAATGGATGGCGGGATGGACGGGTGGATATATGGGCAGAGAAGAAGGCAAAGGATGAAAGGATCGAAATAATGAGAGGGATAAAATAGAGAGGAAAGATAAGGGGATGATTGTATTGAGAGGGATTTAAAAAAAGAAAGAGTAGGAGGGAAGTGAAGGATGGTGGAGAGTGGAGGAATGGATGAAGGTAATGGAGAAAAGGAGGGGGCAAATTAGGATGGGGGTGTGAGAGGAAGAGCTGATGGATGTATGGAGTAGATGGATGACAAACTAGCACTCTTCACTTTAGGGTTAGATTGGAATAGATCCACTTGGCCAAATCCCAGGCCACTTGTCATTAAACGCTACCAATTAGGTTGTGTGTGTGTGTGTGTGTGTGTGTGTGTGTGTGTGTGTGTGTGTGTGTGTGTGTGTGTGTGTGTGTGTGTGTGTGTGTGTGTGTGTGTGTGTGTGTGTGTGTACTAGTCTGTCCACCATGCTTGAATTGTGCCATAGGTTAGACCAGTCAAGAGAGAGTACATAATAAGAGGTTAATATTACATACACATTAGAATACACATTACTAAATTGTTGTGGTTGATGGATTTGAAAGGTCTATTCTTAAAACAATCACAAAATAATGTAATACATGTTTTGTTTAGAAAGCTAGTCAAAATCTCCCGCAGCTGAGTAATGGTGCATGAATCCATTAAAGCCACTTGTTCCATCTGTACATAATAACTATGTAACTCAAGCACATCTTTCTAAAACAAGAATCTCTTGTGATTTTTTATGGAGAAAAGGAAAGCCACAGTTATGATTGATACCATAATTATTTTTAGGATGGATTTTTCTTAAATTTGAAATCTAATGCACATGTATGCTTCATGGGAGGTTTTTCAGTCATACAATGAGAAACCCCTTAATTGCTTCTGCTCACATTCGCTGCAATATGTATAGAAGCGTGGCTTTCACACAATGAGAAACCAATTAGTGGTCTCATTGTGGGGCTTTGTTTCATACAGTATGCACACACACACATCCGCACAGTCACAAACACACTCCTGCACATACAAATTCACACACAATTCTCCAGGGAGAGCTAGTCAAATGGTGAAACGCTTCGTCGTTCTCCGGGTCACTGGATCCACATCTCTCCCCCCTCTCTTCTATCTCTCTCCCCCTCTCCCTCTCATTTCTGTAACCTGCTGCAGTTAATTGAAAGCCAATGGTGTGAGAATATGGCTCTTTGACTGAGAGCGTGTCAGGCCGCAAGGTCTCCTCTCTCTCTCTTTGGCTCTCTTATAATCATAGAAATATATGAGAGAATAGATTAAAGCAGAGATCCCTACCAGAGACGTTTTGGAGCTCTTTTATTTCATAGTATCGTTAACTGCTGCTCTGTGAATCTCAGTTTGTCAGTAAATCTGCTTGTTTTAATTGCAGCTTCATAAATTCAAAAAGGAAAAACACGAACATTTTTAACTGATGACAATAAATCACGTACTGTGAATTACCGTCTGCAGATTTACTATCCTTGGGTTCTCCCGGGATCCCTCTCACTTAACCTTTCCTCGTCTTTGTGCACCGCCATGTCCAGGGAGTTATTGATGCTTCGAACAAAAACTAAATAAAGTATAATTAACGGTACATCTATACACCTTATTATCTATATATTATATACTACTCATCCTCTACTAGACCTCTGTGCACTAGCTCGGTTGTGTATTTATTTTGACAAAGATTAATGGTAATTGTAAGGGAAACTTCTGTGTAGCAGCAATGCAGTGGGAGTCACCGACTCAGGAAAGAGACACGGGAAGAGCAGGAGCTTTGATGTCAAACACTGATGGGTTATTTGGAGCTTCGGCCGGAGAATTCACATCACAAGTCACAGCAGCCACGATCTGACTTCACGGTAGAGTTGCCACGTCAATTCTGAAGAACTCTACCCCAGACCCATGTATTTAGCTAGTTCCGAGAGCATCATCAACATGCTGCATAACAAGATAAAATCATAACACCTCTATCAGCTGACGCCAACAGGCAGGAACATAGAACCATAACACCTCTATCAGCTGACGCCAACAGGCAGGAACAGGGAGACAGAACACTGAGAGCACAGCAGCCAAGGTTACGAGGTGCGTGTGCTCAGTCAGGACAGTTTGAACTGATAAACTGGGTCAAAGTTATGGGCCTTGGAAAATATTCCCCAACAGTAATCAATGCTAACATAATTAATCACATGATAAGCAAACTTCATTTTTGACAAAAACTGATAGTGAGAAAACTGTAGAGCACATTTACAAAATGTACACAAAGTATCATAGTTTGAAGGGATGTATCAACGTAGTAGCATTTTTCTTCTTACTTTATTTACATTTTGCTAGATTAGTCCAGTCGTTCTATAGATGAGACAATAATGTGAGATCTAAACTTTTTCTTTTTGTTTACATGTTGGAGAATTGTCTCTTTTATAACTAAAATGTGACAAGTATACAGTGCTGCTTTGCAACAGGTCAATCACATCAAACATTGGGAACCACCTGTTTGATCTAAAACAATGAATTGTATTTAATGAAGGTAAGAAACATAACATCTTTAATAACTCAAAAGTAACTATGAAGGTCAGATAAAACATGTAATATTTCACTCTGGCTTGTACTGAAATAGAAGTATGATCTTAAAATTCAAAAATTCCATTAAAGTACAAGTACCAGAAACATGTCTTTAAAGGTGGGGTAGGTAATTATGGAGAAACCAGCATGAGTGCAGCTAGAATTTGAAAATACACAGCTGGAACAAATCTGCCACTTCCTTACAGAGCCCCTCCTCCAACACACACGAACGCGCACATGACCAATGAGGGCACGAGATAAGTTTGTGCACAGGTGGAAGGCTGACAGGCAGGTAGGCCATCCAGTTATTTTAGCCGGGCCGGTTCAGATGATTGGTCGTGCTTTTTACAGCGCCACGGCTTCCACAGATGACATTTTGTTATGGATTTTTTGTCAAAGCACTTAAGATATTCATTGCTATCGGGATGTTAAGAGCATTCCATGGAATATAACAAAAAGTGTATCTCGAGCCGGTTTCTCAAACTTACCTACCCCACCTTTAAGTACAGGACGTAAGTGAATGTAGCCTACTTGTTCCACCACTGGTGCTTGGTAATACCAATCTCCTCTCTCAACTCATTTCATGTAGGTTGAATCATAAATTCAGTCTGTTATATGGAGATGTGGTGTTTCTGCTGCAAAACAAAGAAAAGGTTATAAAAGGGAGGAGAACAAGTAAGAGACTAAAGACGCGTTGTGCAGCGAGAGGCAGACAGGAAGAACCTGCCGTGTTGAAGTAAGAAATGAAAGCGCGAGGAGAACGGGAAGAGAAAGAAGTGAGATTGAGAAGTTTGGAAGTTCAAGTTAAAAGAAGTGAGCGAATGAGGAGAATCTGAATGCAGAAGAGATGGAGAGTATATATAAATATAATTTCTGGTGAATCCTTTTGAGCTGAATGCTGCGGGGAATTGAGCGGGAAGAAAGCAAATGAACCACTCCCCTTCCAGATGTTGCTACATGTGTAAACAGCAGCGTATGTGTGTGACTGAGTGTGTGTGTGTGTGTGTGTGTGTGTGTGTGTGTGTGTGTGTGTGTGTGTGTGTGTGTGTGTGGAAGGGTGTGTTCTAGAGCTCCATCTGCAATTACCATATTTGCCATGGTTTTTATTTTGCAGACTTTAAGGACGTCATTATAGCCACATCTGTATACAGTATTTCCTCATTTATAATTGTGTGTGTTAACAATATATTTTTTACAGTGATAGAGTGTAAAGTTTTCACGATGAATTTAACTGATGGCCTGACTTATCTCCTTTCCTCTTTCTCTCTGCTTCCCTCTCTCAGAGCTGCACAAAAGTTGAACTTAGCTTCCAAGAAGAAGAAGCAGAAGACCACCGCAGTTACAGCCCCAGTGACATCATCAACGCCGTCATGTGACCCCCCTCTGTTCCCCACCAACTTTAGCTCCGCCCTGTTGATGGCCCCCCCGCCGGCTCCACCCTGCCTTCTGCGTGCAGCCAACAAGATCAAAGATACCCCTGGACTGGGAAAGGTAAAGAAAAATGACTTAAAGGTCACCTATTGTGCAAAATGCACTTTTTCATGTCTTGTATACATCAACATGTGTCCCCTCTGTGTAAAGAGATTCTGAAAGTTTCAGGAAAAAAGATGATCTCACTTTTTGTCCTGATCCATTTATATAAAAACCTGTCTGAAAATGAGCTGATCAGATTTTGGCCACTTTATGATGTCATAACGATGTTTTGGCTTGTGTAACCATTAAGCCAATCACCAACCGAGGTAACCCCCCCCCCCCCCCACCTTATCACCTGAATCTCCTCCTAGAGCACCATTGTGTTCTTTTTAACCAGATATCTCTCAGAGGGGTGTGGGGAGGGGCTCCTTATTTTCATCTAAAGTAACAGACAGAGAATCAGCACTTTTGAAACAGGGCTGAAACAGAGGGGATTATGGGTGATGCTGCAATGGTCTGTTTGGTGTTTGGAGCCAAACACTTCAGAGACATGTTTTGTATATATCTGAGACCTAAAATATCTTGATGAAAAACAGTATAATAGGAGACCTTTAAAGTCTTCTTTAAATTATTATGTGACAGTTTCTTTTTAATCCATGCAGATAAGCAAACGACTGTCCAAATACACCTGTGTCCATTTTTCACAAGATAATGTATGTTCTGTGTTTGTTCATTCTGGAGAGTGACATTTAATTAGCTTAATCTCTATCCGTGGAAGTTGGGTTGATTTAGTCCTTATGAGAAGTTGACAGGAAGTTGTGTGTTAAATGTTTTGTGACGATCTGTTGCTTTTAGTTTTGGATGGCTATAGTAGCCACTTTTAATGTGTGATTGATGCCGTGTCCTTGTGATGAATGTGGTTTTATTGCTTGATTTTAATTAGACTTTTTATCTTATCTTTTTTACCTCTGTAAAGCGTCTTTGAGCACCTGATAAAGCACTTGATAAATCAAATGTATTATTATTATTATTATATATACATTTTGATTATTATTTTTATTTAGAATAAGTATAAAAAGCTCAGCTTTCAGTTACAGCATTTTGTTGAGATTTGGTTTTTATGCACTGGAATTTGCAAAAATATTGATCTGTAGAACTTTATCATGACCTTGGGCCGGTTTATCTAAATGTATACTGGTGTGTGTGTGATCGTGTGTGATCGTTTGTGTGTGTCCACCCTGCTGCACCATACAGGAATGCAGCCTAATGGTTACCATGGTAACACATCTCAGGCTGACAAAAGTCATCTGTCACTGTTGCCTATGGTTGATGAAACGTGTGTGTGTGTGTGTGTGTGTGTGTGTGTGTGTGTGTGTGTGTGTGTGTGTTCGGGATGTGGGGGGGTTTCATGCTTCTCAAGTGTGTGCAATATTGATCGTCCATGTAATGAGTTTTTAGTGCCCCCTCCTCCACAGTTTGAGTGAGAGGCTCGCTGATTTTGTGTGCGTGTGTGTGTGTCCTCACTGGCACTGCTAGAAAAAGAATGACTGTGGAGGACAAAATCAAACAGACATCAAACAGCCAAGTCCATTACTGTAGGAGAGGGGTCCGAGGCATACAGTAGTTTAGTAGTTTTGAGGATGAAACTGTGAGAGTGTTTGTCTAACTGTCTGTATGTATTTGCATGAATGTGTGATGATGTTGGACGGGCAATAGTGAAGACAGACAGAATCAAGGTGAGAGAGAGAGGGGCTGGACATGCAACAAAAGCTTGAAGCATCCCAGGGGAGCTGCTGTTCTGTTACTGTGCTCTCAATCATCGGTTACCAACCTTTTAATAAAGACGTTACCCCCCCGCCCTGTCACATGAAGTACCCCGACTTTAACACCAGTGTCAGGTTCAAAATGTGTTCATTTCAATTGAACAATAACTAGATATTTTTCACAATATTTCCGACTATTGTTACAATATTTTAAGCTAGATGTTTAGATATTTCAACAAATGAATACATGGCTAACTTTTTATTTGTATGTTCATTATTTCTTAGCTTAATTTTTAGACTTTTTTGCTACTTACTACTTTTCACAAATTGCAGCTGACTGAATATGGATATTGTTAAATTGTTAAATTGATTATATGTATTTCTCTAATTGAAATGTTAATCTTATTTTAATAGTATCTTATCTAGTTACTACTGTAGTTACTTTCAAGTTTCTGTAAAAAAATTAATATATAATCAGCAAATTAATTATGATATCAATATATCAAAGATACTTTATTGATACCCAGGAGAAATTCACAAGCTACAGAACCGTAAATTAACCACAAATGTAAAAGTTGCAATTGACTAACTTTTGAAGTAAATTCCACACAGTCACAATGTCAGGGTTTAAGTTCTGACTCTTTTCTACTTGTTTCCTGTGATTGATGTGACTGTCCCCTGCCTCCCTTTACATTAATGTCATCCTCCACACTCCACCATTAAGAAGAGCTTTGATTTGAAAAAGAAAAAACTAACCCAGGTTCTTAAAACATATTTTTACATCACAAATATTAATCAAAAAGCTGTTGGATGCAGAGATAAAGCAAACAAAAATGCGTATATGTGACTTGTGCCATATGTAGAAAGGCTTTTACATGAGGAACAGTTTATATATCTAGTCTAGAAGTCTCTCGATAATATTAGGCTATGGTTTTTCATATTTTATTTGTCTTTTTGTCGTCTGATTCTTTTGTGGTTTTATTTTGCTTCGCTCCTCCGTTGGGTCTTTATCTCTTTTTCTCTCCATATGGAGGTGACAGATGTCCCCTCAGTTGTCAGGGAGACAGATTCACACCCACATATTTACAAGCACACTCACACACACTCACACAGCAGCCAAAATATACTGACATTATTATACACCCCTACAGAGAAATCCCTTACAAGTATACTATATAAACCACACACACACACACACACACACACACACACACACACACACACACACACACACACACACACACACACACACACACACACACACACACACACACACACACACACACACACACACACACACACACACACACACACACACACACACACACACACACACACACACACACACACACACACACACACACACACACACGCCAGTCTTCCCACAGTCTGTCTGTCTCTCAGTCTGGCTTCTGTTTCATCCCACTATGATCTCGTGTGATCTTGGGATGGCAGTGATTCGCTTGTCTGGCCCACGGTGCTGTGTACAAAGGCCTGCTGCTACCTCTGTTTAATTACAACTGTCAGACATCCCTCTTTGCACAGTCATGTGGAAATCTCACAGTTAGAATTGTAGTATGATCTTTGATATGATGGATCTCTGATTAAGGTGTCCAGTCGCTCTACTGACTCTGTCTTTCTGCGGCCCTGCCTGCAGCCTGCCATCATACATTAACTGTGAAATGGAGAAGAAAAACAATGTCTGAAAAAAAGTTAGAATGTCTTCAGGTCATTGTTAAAGAAGGAGCTTCATCTTTTAAGGATGAAAGGATGGATACTTAGCTGTTCATTAAATATGAAGCTACAGCAAAAAAGACTGTTAGGATATTTTTACATAGAGAAAAGGAAGGAAACAGTAAGTCTGGCTCATGGCCAAGAACTAGCCTGGCACTCAACCCCCTGCAAACAACAATTTGTTTTTACACTTCAGTTTTTGTACAGATTAAGCAAACAAGATTTAACATTTAAACTGTGTGAATATTGGGATTGTGCTATCTTTGGACAGAGCAAGGCATTTCAATCTTTATGCAAATATAAGCTAAATTAACAATCTTTAAACTTTTCAATTTTGATTGCTATTTTATTTATTTCCCTGTTTGACCAGTGTTGGTTAGGGTTAGGGTTGGTGTTGGTTAGGGTTAGGGTTGGTGTTGGTTAGGGTTGGTGTTGGTTAGGGTTAGGGTTGGTGTTGGTTAGGGTTAGGGTTGGTGTTGGTGTTGGTTAGGGTTGGTGTTGGTTAGGGTTGGTGTTGGTTAGGGTTAGTGTTAGGGTTGGTGTTGGTTAGGGTTGGTGTTGGTTAGGGTTAGGGTTGGTTAGGGTTGGGGTTGGTGTTGGTTGGGGTTAGGGTTGGTGTTGGTTGGTGTGGTTTGATAAGAAACAGGCGATAAAAGGAGGACAGCACATGGTACCAAGGCAGGAAAATATTCTGGTATTTGGAACATTACAAGCCTGTAATGTAAAATCAATTGAAGCATGCCTAATCAAACCCACTCTCTCTCTCTCACACACACATATGGGAAGGAAAATGGTTTTGGTGACATTTCTCCAGTACAAATGTCACCTGCAGTGGGGGTCGGCCCCCTGCTGGAAATGGCATTTACACACACACACACACACACACACACACACACACACACACACACACACACACACACACACACACACACACACACACACACACACACACACACACACACACACACACACACACACACACACACACACACACACACACACACACACACACACACACACACACACACACACACACACACACACACACTCATGCACACAGGCTTGCATGCTCACACATTTATAGGATTATAGTGTACAATGAAGGATGTCAAGGAAGCTGCAAAGCCCCTGGTAGAAGTGTGTACGAGACATCCCTCTGAATATGGGCATGTCCGCGGGTGTGATGGGGGGTTAGTGTTCTCCCCCATGTTAATATGGCAGAAAACAGATTGAGACATCACATTTCAAGCCATGGGAAATCAACCTGCACAGGTCAGATGCTGTGTGTGTATGTTAGAGAGAGAGAAAGAGAGAGAGAGGGGGAGAGGGATGTCGAATCAAATCGGTTCCCTCAGTGGACCTCTTTGACTGGCGTCTGTATCTCAAACTACCCTCTGTTATTTCTATACGCCGTGTTTCTCTACATGTGTTGTTGGTAAGCTCCGTTTCACTTTAATCAAATCAGCCAGCTGGGAGCCCTCCATTCAGACCCCTGACTGCTGGGGAGATTCCTATCAGTCGAGGAAATTAGGCTGTATACTGTATTATCACTTAGAAAACCAGTGGCAGAGTTGCACATAAATATAGCAGAAACTGCCAAGGACACATTTTTAAAGCTGCCTGATGATTAATAAATGTAAAACAAAATACTAAGGATGTCAAGTAATTCCATTAAATTGATCTACATTGGTAATTAAATATGCATCTTGTGTCGTTTAGCAGCAGTTGATATATGGACTAATGCTTGTATGGCTGCTAAATTATGGAGGTATAATTCTTCCTCCATGCTCACACTGCAGGCACAGAAACTTTACAGAAAACACTTTATGGTTCGAATGATGGCAATGTTAGTCAGTCGGTACTGTAGGTCCACCACTGTGGTCCAGAATCATAACATCCAATATAATACCTCAACAACTATTGGATGAATTATCATTTGGTACTGACATTTACGTTCCCCATTGGATTGGATACATTGTAGCAACTTTGGTGATCCTTTTTTCATCTGGCATCATCAAATGTGTCTCATGCTTTATGACTAAATACCTCCAAAAGGTGATTGTAGGCAATGTATTGTTATTCCCTAAAAGAGGCAAGGCTGTCGATTTCTCAGTCCGCTTGATTGAAATATTGGAGTATTTGAAGCATTGAATTTTAAAAAGAGACATTTGGGTGTTATTTTGTAAAACCTTGTTAAATTGCAGGCTTTTTTCTGTATTTTGTGTTTGGTGCTAATAATTAAATATAACCATGCATTTGAAACTATAATGGTAAACATAGTAAAATGCTACACATTTATTTGTTTTTATCAACATAGTAACGCGCTAAAAGAATGGTGATCATAATAAACATTACACCTGCTGAACATCTGCATGTGAACCGTTGCTGCAGTCAGCATTTAGTTCAAAGCTCTGCAGAGAACTGCCTCAGAGCCGCAAGCATGCCTGTCTTGAACCAGGCTGGATCACAAACACATAAGCCATGTCAACGTTACCCCAGTTTATTACATATTCTTCTTTAAGTAGCCTGCTGCACTTCATCCACAGTTTGGTATCACAAGTGATCTAGATACAGGATGAGAAATATTATAAAAAATGCTCTGTAGTTAATACGAGGAGCTCTCTCTTCTCTTGTTTCTCCTTCCCGCTGATACCTTTCTTTATTTCATCTTTCTTATCTGGATACATCTCTTTCCTTACCAGCCCTTTATCCCACCCTCTCTGCTTTTTTCCATATCTGAATGACAATAAAGGACTGTAGGAGGTTTTTTTCCATCTCTCTCATCTCTCTTGACCTTGGGGGAAAATGATACCATGACAGCTAATCAATTTTTAATAGCAGCTACGATCCCTCTCAGGCCACAAGCTGTGTGCGGCTGTGTCATGAGTGAACATCTGCAAGGGCATTTTCCACGGACATTTGTTTGTCTTCATGCCTTTCTGGGTGTCTTGTATCTAAATGAGTGAGTGAGTCCGTTAAGGGAATCCAGTCGTCACTTTGTTCCACCTTGTAGCTGAAATATTAATGCTGTCACTGTTGGCAGGGCTGGAGCATGATACGCACATGCACACGCACACACACACACACACACACACACACACACACACACACACACACACACACACACACACACACACACACACACACACACACACACAGTCTTCCCACAGTCTGTCTGTCTCTCAGTCTTTCCTATTGTATTTCTTTCTGTGTTTGTGAGGCCGTTTGTTTGACTCTAAACTTAGTTGAATGTCGCCCAAAGTGTACACATTTTACATTTTGAATTAGATGAATTAGTGATTCAAAGGTTCAAAGATGAATAGAGTTGACTTGAAGCTGGCGATAGACACTTGATCCACATTCAGTAAAACCTTTCTTTAATCAAAAACACACATTTGACTCTAGACTGATTAATTTATGACTAAATGCATCTGCCTCCCAACATATTAAATGAGTGCATGGGTGGATGGACATAATGGAACATTTAATTGAAGAAACAAACAAGAAAAGAAAATACTTTACACCGGCTTAATCTTAACTTTGGTATTTTCTTACTGTCCACAAATCCCATAAAGAAACTAAAACCAACATTGTGTCCCCCTCTCTAAATACTTTTTTACTTTGATACACTGTCTGTGGCTCTTTCGTTTTCCCATTTGTCATTGTACAGCTAGGCACAGTAGTTTTTAACAAATGTTTCTTAAACAGGAATAAATACTGGGGACTATTTTTAGCTCCTGGATTACCACACATTTGGTGCGAATATGTATGTATTTATCAAGAGGGATGCATTTAGGATTTCACTGCCCATGTTCTTTGTAACAAAATAATACCTCACCGTCCGACAGTGGAAGTTGTTTTTAATCCTGTTTGGACGACAATGGAGGACTATGCAAGAGGGAAATAAGCTCTTTTAGGTTTTGGTCTTTTTATGCAATCAACAATAGTGTAGAAATCCTCTTGTGATAAACACTGAGTGAGGCCTTTGAGATCAAATATGCAATTGATATTTTAGAGAATATTGTATTCTGTTAGTGTGTAAATACTTTGCTTCAACAGTACAGCAATAACTTACAAGGGAGGTTATTTAACCATTTATTTTATAGAAGAGGTTTGTTTTTTAGGTAATAGCAGCTTCTCTTTGGACTATAATACCCAAATACAGCTGTAAGATCTCTGCAGTATTTCTCACTGACAGCACTGAGAGCTGAGCTGTAATGAATAAATTAGTTAAAATTAGAATTTATCCAATGCATATACTTGCTATTCCCAAATGGTATTTGTATCTATCTCTATGTATAGGTGCTATGCAGGAGTGTGTGTTTCTGCAGTCTTTGGGAACCAATTAGAGTTCAGTCTCTTATTGATTTTCCAGCCAATAGTAATGAAGCAGTGCTGTGAGGGACTATCGAACAATCTTCTCTCAGCTCGGGCTTGTTTGTCGCTGTTTAGCTGAATTCCTTTACTTGAATTGGCTCAAAGACTTCATTGTGTCTGAGCGTGGGGAATAAAACGGAGGAACAAGAAGCTTTCTATAAAAGAGAGCGTATTACAGGTCAGGCCAGTTTCTCAGGAAAAATACATGACTCCTTGCCTCAACATCTGTCAAAGCATGTGCCCTTTCACATGGAAATGAACCCTCAAGCTGTCCCAGCAAACCTCTGTCTGACACAGTGAGGTTGTAGTTTAAAACAGACACCTTTTCATGTTGAACATAGTATTCATTCACGCTTGAACACACGTTACAGCAGAACACTTTTCTCCAAAGCAACTGGAAGGTAAATATTCACATGGACTTATTTTTCTTTTGAAAAAGTCAAAGAAACCCTCACTCCTTTAGAGTTTTTTTCTCCTGGATATTCGTTTTTAAAGATCACAACCTTGCATGAGTATTCACCGCAGCATGAAGTGTACGAGAGAAATGGGGAAAGTAAAGAAGGAATAACAGGAAGACGCTGTGATTTGTCATTAATGTTGAAGGAAAGGGAGACAGGGAGGACAAAGATGAGTTAAAGGTCCCATGTCATGCTTTTCTGGTTATTACCCGTCCCCTTGTGTTATGAAGCTTTTTCTGCATGTAAACGGTCTGCAGAGTCAAAAACCCTCAAAGTACACCCTGTAGCGAAATAAAACTCTAACACAGAAAAGACCTGTCTATGCTGCCCCAGAACGCCTCGTTGGAGATTTCTCTTTTTCCAGTGTTTACTTCTTGGGTATAGTGACGTATTTCGGGTATAGTGACGTTACGTTACGTCCGCGGAGCCGTTACGTTTGGACCAATCCGCGGACTTCCTCACACACACACACTCACTCAACAGGACGTTGCGAGGCTCACTGCTGCGAGGAGCGGGACACTGTGAGCTGGCTCACTGGTGTGGGGTCGGCGAGACAGCGAGACACCGCGGAACTCAGCCTGGGCACACACAAACTCCCAGCCAGGCTGAGGGTGTGTGTGTGTGTTTGGGGCTGGGTTTCGCCGTGTCTCGCTGTCTCGCAGACGGCCACTGGGCTGACAGGGAGGGGGGGCAGGAGCTCCAACAAGCCGTTTAGGACAGAGAGTGAATACACATACTATACAGAGATGCTGTATCAGAAACCAATGTGAGTTTGGAAAATTGCACAATATAAATGTATTCTAGTAGACCTCAACAATGGAATTATGATCAGTAGAAATGACCATGACATGGGACCTTTAAAGAGAAAATGGAGAGAGCAGAGGGAATAGAGTCAATGGACACTTTGTATAAAGGTGTTGTTGGAGTGGAAGGCAGAGAGAGCAATAAAAGGTGTTTTGAGATATTAGGGACATATTTCTCTCTTAATATTTTCCTTCATCTCTCTTTTCTGAAACCAACATCGCTTCTTCGTTTTTATTAAAAAGGCAAAGAGTGCAGTAGCCTTGTGTCCTTCCTGCATGTGTGTGTCCGCACGTCATAGTGGCTGCAGCACAAATGTATTGATGGATCCACCAGTAAAACTAGGCCAAGGACCCTCTGAGAAAACCATGGGTGTGATCACACATGCAGTCACACAATGGCACAGTTGAGCTGGACTCAGGTTTAAACTTCAAGTGTGACAGCGTCATAATCAAAAGTTGACATTTTTGCTCTTGGAGATTAAAAGGAAATTTCATAGCCAATTCAAGTAACAACAACTTTTAAAGGTGACATAGTTGTGCTGGAGCATCAGTTACTACTACTAGTCATTCCTAGAGATGTGATTGTTTAAAATGACCCCTTAAATGTATCTTGCTATACACCCGTAATACTTTGCGAAGTAGATATGGAAGCACAGTTTGGCCCCATTTATACCTCAAACACACACACCAAACAAAGACCAACAAACATACACACACATGCTTGAACCCTCTTACCTTTCACACTCTTAGACACAAGGAGGAAATGGGCTCTCAGGGGGGGGGGAGACTTTATGAGTTACGCTTTGTAAAGCGTGCAACGTTAAAATCCTTCCCCCCAGGCTTTTACTGATGTGAAGGGCTCTTTTATTGGGGTCAGTAGAGGGCATAGTGTGTGTGTGTGTGTGTGTGTGTGCGTGTGTGTATGCGTGTGTGTGTGGAACTCTTGACCTGACATTAAGCCTCAGTATCTTAGGTCTCCAGTTCACCGAGGTTACATATTTATTGTATTTAGAGCATCTCAGTTTATCTCTTACCCTCATCTATGGAAACATTTCCTAAATGTACACACTCATTCAATTACCTTCAACTGAGATAGAATTAAACACAACCACTCTCTCATAAACCTTCACTCACACAGTTTATTGAACCACCTCTTTTAAACGGCCTATGGTCATTTAATGATGCAACGGATGGAAAGCCTGTTAATGTGCAGTGTTAGGTGTGTGTGTGTGTGTGTGTGTGTGTGTGTGTGTGTGTGTGTGTGTGTGTGTGTGTGTGTGTGTGTGTGTGTGTGTGTGTGTGTTTCAGATAGAGAGAGATAAAGAAATATACACATACAGCTCCACAGTAATAGCTCTCAGAATGTTATTTGCCTATAATGCCTAATTTTACACGGCATAATATTAGTTACCAGCAGGCTTTTATGCTTTCTCACACTTCACTATTCATTCTAGGTGAGTTTGTTCTGAATAACATGACCTTCCTCTGGTGGCTTTTGTCTCTTTGTTCCAGGGCTTTTAATAATTCATGACAAATAATTGCTCCACTTTTTGTATCTCTTTTGTAGAAAAGTGCTTAATGTTATTGATGTTATCTAGAAGTACCGTCATTCGGCAAAGGTTAATTAATTAATAATCCAATTTAGTGGAGAATCAAATTCAAGCTCAAACATGAATAAACTGTGCTGTTCAACTTTCAGCACTTGACAGACACTATATGAAACAAAGACTTACATTTAACAGGTTTTTCTTGTCACTGACTTGTTTTTATATAAGATAACATCCTTCTTCACAGGTAACTAACAGTCTTTCTATCTCTATATATCTAATGCAGAGTGCAGTTGGGGGGTGGGAGTGTTTTGGGATTAGTGTGTGATTCGTCGTCCCATGGTGGTGTTTGACTGGAAGTGCAGTGTAGAATCACACTTCAGACGATGATTCATCTGTGCTAACAAGCGTTCACAGACAAAGGATCTCTCCTCCTCTCATCTCTTACCTCTCATCTGCCCGGCACCTGTGAGCCCTGTCAAACTAGTGAGGAAATAAATGGTAAAATAAGATCATAATTCTTTCTTATTTTGTATTTGTCACAGTGTATAACCTATGACTATCCTGCACACTCTAGCAGAGATACTTGAATACTCTTGTTCATCCATCCTTTCATTATCTATACCAAACTACACACAGGTGCTCAATCCTCATCCATATATTAGATGTTTTGAAGGACTGGGTCAATATATTGGTGTTATTCGAGGATTGAGCGACATCTAGTCTTACAGAGGCCAAAACTAACAATGCACTCATTCCCTTTCTGTCAACTCACAAAGACTGTAAGGATTAGAAATTGAATATCCTTTAACTGTCAGCCTGTTTATTGTTGACTGTCAGCTGATTTGCTGTTATTGGACATTCAGCTCTTTGCATCTGTCATGCCTTAAACTGCCTCGTCCAAAACAATCTAGAGATGTTGTGCAGTCAGCGATCCCAGCTGAAGCCAATTTACTGTAAACTTGTACTATTTCAGATTTCACAGAATGGTTATCCTTTTATTTTAGATAGCAGGCAAACTTTCTAAGTGGGTAACCATGTTTTTACACTTGTATTTTGTATAGCCATGTCATGTCATGGTTCTGACCTACCTTTAAATAATTTCCTTGACATTAATCAAGATTCAACTTTTGAAGAATACCATAAGGAAATATGACATGAGTGGTTTTCTAACAATGTGTAAATGTGGTAGGGTATTTATTCCTAGTCTTTACAAAGACGATGGTTTTGGTGAGGGAGAGGCTTGGTGTGGCCATAGTACTACTTGGTACAAATAAGATGTGATGAGTCTTTATCAGAATCTTTTTATAGCACCTGAAGAAACGGATACAAATGTCTAAAATCATGGAATAAAAAGTTAGTTGAGACCAGTCTGCATATGTTTAAAAGAACAACACAGAGACGCCACATGGCAATTGTGTGTCAATATACTAAAGGTCCCATGTCATGGCCATTTCTACTGATCATATTTCCATTGTTGAGGTCTGCAATTTTTCTCATACAGCATCTCTGTATAGTATGTGTATTTATTCACCAGGTATTCACTCTCTGTCCTAAACGGCTTGTTGGAGCTTGTCCCTCCCCCCCCCCCCCCCCCCCCTCCCTGTGAGCCCAGTGTGCTCTGATTGGTCGGGACGTTGCGAGGCTCGTTGCTGCGAGGAGCAGACAGGCTTCCGGGTCGGCGATACAGCGAGACACAGCGAAACTCATCCTGAGCACACACAAACACTCATAGCCGAAGTAAAAACAATAAGTGTGGCTTGATATTGAGTAAGAAAAAGGTTTATAACGCTGTGAGCATGGGACTGCGGAGAGCATTTCTCCGGGATCCCAACTCGTCTATTACCAGCGTTCAGGGAGCTCTATGCAAGTCAATGGGGACTCCCTGTTAGTTAGCCAAGGGATCCTGGAGTGTGAGGTGCTGCGCGGATTGGTCCATTTGGGCCAATCCGGTCATTTGTTGGTGATTTGGGTATTAACACGTCACAGAACCCCGGAAGAAACAAATGGAAAAAGAGAAATATCCAACGAGGCGTTCTGGGGCAGCACAGACAGGTCTTTTCTGTGTTAGACTTTTACTCGCTACAGGGTGTACTTTGAGGGTTTGTGACTCTGCAGACCGTTTACATGCAGAAAAACCTTCATAACACACAAGGGGACGGGTAATAACCGGAAAAGCATGACATGGGACCTTTTAAAGAAGGAGCAGTGATGGAAAAGTTACTCGAGAAATGTAATCAATCACACATTACATGTTACTCATTGAGAAAGTGATAACACTAGGTTAATTAGTTACATTACTCGTTACTTTTGTGACTCAGTTTATCTCTTCCAAAGGTGCATTCGACTCCAAATTATTACCGTTTTATCTTTCACAATAAAAGCCCAACTTTAATTTACTCAGCATTTCACTAAGAAGCAACTCAACACAATGGCTTACAATATTGTTCCAGTAGGTGTCAAAAATACTCACTCTGCTTTGAGCAAAGGCAACACAAGTCAGTATTTGCTCAATATGAAATATATGTCATGATCAGGGACGCTCAGATCAGTTTCTGTGACAGTTGGTGTTGCGTTTAGACTAAATCCATAAATGTCCCTTTGCATCTGACACTCTGCACCATTCATTTACTTTAACTAAGCCTCCAGGAGGGGAAATATGTGGTAAATCTCCTGGATAATCATGTAGCAGGTGGGAAGACTAAGCAACACACATAAAGAGAAGAAGACAAGACACAGATGGACTGAATCAGAGAGCAGTAAAAGTTCAAAAGAGAAAGAAAGACAAAGACTAATTCACCCTGATGAGCCAGAGGAGGATAAAGAGATCCATAATGAGAAAGTTCTTCAAACTTTAAAGCAACTTCACTAACAGAGAAAAGGATGTTTATATGGTAAAATGTTCTGGTGCTCACTCAGATCCTGATGACGCAGCGTTTTGCCTCCTCTGATATCAAAGAAAACAAGAGCAGCTGTCAGGCGCTAAATCGTGGCTACTAACAGTTTATGACATGAGTGGGAGGAAAGGAAGAGCGAGAAGAGGAGAGAAAGCTAAACACAGGATTCCTGCACTTCAGGCTTTTGATTTGTGGCAGCGAGCTGAAGGTAGACAGGAGGAGAGGAAAGGGAAGGGATTTAGGATGGAGGGAGAGAGAGAGATAAGAGTGATAAGAGTGACAGGTAAAGGATGTGAAGGGAGGAGGAGGGTAGAAGAATAATTTAGGTGAGGAGAGAGTGAAAACATATCTTAGACTTAAAAGAAATAAAAGCGGGGTGTTATGACTTTGGAAGTCTTTTGTCACGGCTCAGATGAGTTCAGATGCCCTCTAGCAAACACGCCTTTACAGTGCCCTTGAAGTGTAAGTGGGTTGGAGTAAGTATTGATGCAAACACAGCAGACAAGAAAACACATCAGAAACTCTTTATCAACAGTCTTTATCGACATAGGAGCGCCATGTAGAGCACATAATAGATACTTAAGGATCTGCAAAGGCATCCCAAAAGTATAACTGTAACTTTAGCACTATTGCATTTATGAATGTGTGTTTTGTGCCTGTTGATTACAGTCTTATCTCACTGGTTTATCAATCATCAGACCAGAAATGATTTATTTTAGAGATAATTTGCAAACCCGACCAGTGCTTCATAAAAAGTTGCATTATTGGGAGATGTTCCATTGAACTTCTGGATCTATCTTGGGTATTTGTAGAGCATAACATAGCAGGTGTTTTTCCATCATACTCGGTTGTTTCAAATGTATCTGAATATGTGTTTTCTGTGTCCTACCCTCAGGTGAAAGTGATGGTGCGCGTGTGTCCAGTGTCTCAGTCGGACGCAGCTGAGTCCAGTTCCTTCCTTAAAGTTGATCCCAGGAAGAAGCAAATCACCATCATGGACCCGTCAGCCAATCAGACACAAAGCGCTGCCTCCACGAAGAAGGCAGCAGCCAATCAGGTTCCTCCAAAAATGTTCACCTTTGATGCTGCGTTCCCTCCTGATGCATCACAGGTAAGAAAAGTGATTATGAGTTAGGAGAACAAAGGACCTTTCATGACACTAATCTGAAAGACAATGTTCAGTTGAATTTCTAGAAGATAATCAGAAGAAACCTGGACTTACTGTATTGATGTCATACATAGGGGGTGAATCATAGGGGGCATGTGACGCAGTGGGTAGAGCCTTGGTGTTGGGAATCAGGGGGTCACAGGTTCAAACCCCACTGCAGTCAGCATGTCGTTGTGTCCCTGGGCAAGACATTTCACCTCAAATTGCTCCTGTGGGGATTGCCCACAGTATTGAGTATGTAAGTCGCTTTGGATAAAAGCGTCTAACAAGTAACATGTAATGTAATCAAGAGTGTTTATTTTTACCCGGACGGAGCCAGAGCACCTGAGGTTGCCCTTTCAAATTAATATAGTCAATTAAAAAAAAAATTAAAAAGGAACTCTCTTTGGAATAATTGCAATGTATGGGGTCTATCTAACATGCAATCAAAAGGAATAATTGTATGAGAATGAGTTCCATTATTCCCATTCTGCAGACTTAGTGTCAATGCTTAATGCAGCTTTCACTCCAGCCGGCCGAGTCTCGTCTTCAGTCTGTCTTTGATTCTTTCCAATTATCGCTCCGTTTTCACCGATTAGTTTTGAATTAATAAAATACCAATTACATGGTATTCTCCACCTTTACCAGTGCCTCTGACTTCACTGCTATTAAACCTTTAAATGGAACACCTAGTACTCTTGCTGAGTCTTGTAAAAATACATCTGAACTCGGCTTGACAGCAGACCAGCATTCAAGATTCACATCCAAGATTTGACCCAAAAATGTAAAATCAAACTAGGCCTCTAGTATAGAATTAACACACTCAAACTTCAAGTCTCTTTAAAAAAGTGGAGATTTTCTATTTTCATGCCGCCCAATTAACATTGTAGTTGTTCAACCCTGTGAATCACATTTTATAGGGGTCCTGTAATGCATATTTTTAGGTTCATATTTGTATTGAATAAGGTCTTTTTCTCATATTGCCTGTGCTGCAGCACCTCTTTTCACCCTCTGTCTGAAACCAGAGCCCAATCTGCTCTGGCCGGCTCTGTTGTGATTGGTCAACCGCTTGAAGATGTCTATCACGTACATTGTGTTTGAGCGCTAGCCAATAGAAGCGCGAGTGTTACGTAGTGATGTCACTTTTATGGAAATAAACAAAGGATTCCCATGAAGGCGTTTCAGGCACGGAGGGAGTGTGTTGGAGAGAAACTCACTCTGGAGGGAACTTTGAGATTTTGGCCTTTGCAGACCATTAAAATGAACAAATAAATGGATTAAATACATAAAAAATAAGCAACATTAATGAGGAACAAACCCATCATCTACATTTTACCATCTTCTTTTGGGTTATCTGTCGCTCAAATGTACACACCTTCTAGGGCTCCCATGAAGATACGTTTGAACACTTCTCTAACGTACACAGTTTATTATTGTCCAGGTATTTAATTTCTTGACCTTACTCCCTCATCTCTCTCTATCTGCATGTTGCTAGGCGGAGGTGTGCGCGGGAACGGTTGCCGAGGTGATTCAGTCGGTGGTGAACGGAGCAGATGGCTGCGTCTTCTGCTTTGGGCACTCCAAGCTGGGTAACGCTCACACACACACACACAACCAGACTACAAAAACAGAGCATGTGTGTCTCGTGAGTCATCCTCAGTGTGTGTGTGTGTCAGTCTCTCACTCGACCGTCTCTCGACTGGCTCTCATCTATCAGAGAGAGAAAGAGGAGGATTAGTGTCTGCTGAAGCTGAAAGCATTCTCAGTCTGTGTTTCTCTCTCTCTAATCCTTCTCTAGCTGGTTTTAAGAGAAGCTGTCTTAAAAAGGGTCAGCATCCCTTACTGCAACATGCCTGGACCCACCACACACACACACACGGACCCACCACACACACACACACACACACACACACACACACACACACACACACACACACACACACACACACACCACACACACACACACACACACACACACACACACACACACACACACACACCACACACATCACACACACACACACACACACACACACACACACACACACACACACACACACACACACACACACACAACACACACACACACACACACACACACACACACACACACACACACACACACACACACACAGCCAAAGATGTAACTCAACCCTCGGTCGGTCCCCGTTGTGTTTATCCCTCAGCATGTTCGCAGCATTACCCTTCTTGGCTTGTGATCTTCATACAGCATGTTGGAGTTTCTAAGTCCCCTTCAACTGCTGGCAGAGGACGAAAGCAGGGAATTGAAATGCAGCAGTTCAGCAGGGAACACTTCTGTGTTAACGGCTGAGCCCGGGAACAAACACTAATGAATTTCTATGTAAAACCAACATGCAAAGCGCTGTGTTTCCTTGGGTTGTGCTGTGGGGATTTCATGTCTGACCAAACCAGTTGTAAAAGTAAGCTCATTTATACATTTGTTATGAATTAGTGTCTTGTTAATGAGTAGGGATGCCAGGGTGAGGACAATTTTGCACCGGTTATTAAACACCGATTTCAATAAACATTTTACAAGAAAATAATTCCATCGATGACACTCAATTTAAGAATTTGTAGAGCCCTTAAAATCCCAGATATTGCCAAATTGGTGCTTTTGCTTTTTGCTTCCAAATGCTTAACCATTGCCTTTTCAGTCATCTTTCCTTTGACTCCGCTGCTGCTGTAAAAAGACACTTTCAATTTATGATTGTAGCGTCCTTTCACTGGACTAAGAATTGATAACATGCGTAGTTTTAGAATGTGAGCACTGGGTATTAGGGTGGTCCTTCGTGAGAGGTAAATGTTTTGAATTCATTTATTTTAGGCTCCAACCACCGGAATTCGTTATACTAGTCAAGAAAACTCTCCTGGGGAATTTTATTCAAATTCCAACAACATTTACCCCTCCCTCATCGACCTTGAAGTTTAGCCTCACGTAGGGTGGTCCTTAAAATTGAAAGTTGGAGCTTAGACTTTCCGACTTTCAATTTTAAGGACCACCCTACTGGGTATGTCTGAAATAGTAGAGGAAGGCTAGTAGTATGAGTATTCTCAACATTGGTTCGAATTGTCATTTTTGCTGTCATCACTGGCAACACATTCGCTACATTGAATCGAAAGGTCAAAAGACATACGTTTTTCAGACAGTCAGAAAGTTAAAGTCAGCTTTTTAGACACATTAATTGCATTTGTCTACTAAAACTAACCCCACTTAAAGGTGGGGTGGGTAATTTTGGAGAAACCAGCTCGAGTGCGCTCGAATTTGAAAATACACAGCCGGAAAAAATCTGCCACTTCCTTACAGAGCCCCTCCTCCAACACACACAAACGAGCACATGACCAATGAGGGCACGAGATAAGTTTGTGCACAGATGGAAGGCTGACAGGCAGGTAGGCCATCCAGTTATTTTAGCTCAGATGATCCACAGATTACATTGTTTTATGTATTTATTGTCAAAGCATTTCACATATTCATTGCTATCGGGATGTTAAGAGCATTCCATGGAATATAACAAAAAGTGTTTCTGAAGTGAATTACATACCCCACCTTTAAATTGAAGCTACAACTGAGAGTCAACTGAAAGCAAAGTGTCATGTATTACCAAATTCAGCCACTATACGGCAATTAGCCTCACCAGCCAACACTGTTGGGTGTTCGGTAAACCCTAATGAAAATATATAAAACACACTGGTAATTTTGCAAACAAGCCCTCGTTGCAAAAATAAAACCACAAGTGTACGCCACGTAGTTGTGATAAATCAGGCTGTATGTTTTCTGCTATCAAAAAGGCCAACTAAAGAAAGCTCCGACAGGCAGTGTAGATGTTTCACATCTCTCACCATGTTTACATGTCTTCACTCAGCATTCAAACATTCACACATGGGATAACTGTGTCATGGTCCATGAAGATGATTCATAGTGGATAATACTGTGACTGGAACCCACACACACACACACACCTTCTATTGTCAGTGTTTGGCTATGTTGAGTAATTGGCATTTCCAGATTTTCTGGCTTTAATAATGCAACAGCTTTTATATGATCCATCAAAGAGAGTTTGCTCTTTCAATCAATTTTACTGTTATATTAATGTCGTGGAGCGACTCTAACATCGCTGGTTTCAGTTAAAACGGCTACAGCAGATGAGATAATTGTTCTCCATACAGCTCTCCTAAGGCCATGGATCTTAATGAGGCTGCATTATAACGGAGTTACCTTTTTCCTAATTAAAATGGGGAAAGTAACACAAGGAGCATTTATCTTCAGCCCTGTGGCCCTTAGCTGTAGACACATATGGGGACACACACGAGTCTGCTCTCACACACACACACACCACACACACACACACACACACACACACACACACACACACACACACACCACACCACACACACACACACACACACACACACACACACACACACACACACACACACACACACACACACACACACACACACACACACACTTTTGCAAAGAGTAACCAGGCTTTTCATTGAATAGGCAGATACTAAAATAAATGGATGGACTTCAGGAATGTAATTGAATCCTCTGGCTTTGAATCATGTCTGATGGATTATGGTAAACGTTAATGGATTATTGGCTTAGGTTGGATCATCTTTTATAAATGATGTGTGTGTGTATGTGTGTAAACTCATGTGTCTCATGTCTTTGAACTGGTGATACAGAGCTGCCTTGTTCTCTCACACTGTCTTCACCCTGTTCACTTTCCTTCTGACTATCAAGCATAAGTACGGGCACGAGCAAAAATAGGACTCAAGAGCACAACCAGGCAATAAGGTCTTTAGTCAAGCGTTTAATCCAAAAGGTAAAAATAAAACAGGCAATGATCAAAAAATGTACTGACTTGAAGTAACGAAAAACAACCAACTAAGTTGGCGGAAAACTACTAGAGAAGCAACACAACAAAAAAAAAACTAGGTTGGTACAAATGCTAAGCAGCTAGAACAATAGCTTACGTCAGAAGAGAAACATGGAGCACCTTCTGCTATACAGACAAGACAAACTGGCACTGACCAAGGAAACAGCACAGACTAAATACACAGGTGAGGAGTGATCATTAGGGACAGCTGAGGCTCATTGAGACCAGGCAGGTGATTAACAGGGAGCGAAAATACACAGGTGAGGGAGTGAGGCGATCAGCCAGGGCCAGGATGTGACACTGACAGCATGCGAAGCTCTGCTTGAAGGGACCAATTACTGTGAATATGCATCAACTAGCCACACACACACACACACACACACACACACACACACACACACACACACACACACACACACACACACACACACACACACACACACACACACACACACACACACACACACACACACACACACACACACACACACACACACACACACACACACACACACACACACACACCTTTGTCGCCTGAAGTGTGTTGTCACTGTGTTACAGTGTTAGTCAGTGTACTCAGCAGTAATCTATCTGACCATATCTTGACAGCCTGTGGTAGTCAGAACTTGTAGATGTAATTTAAGACTCCCTTACACAGCCCTGAAAGGCAAAACAACAGAAAGGACGGTTGTTCAAGTACTCTGTGGTTATGGTAGCGGTAAGACAAAGAGCCATTATGATCGAGGGAGCCCATTGGATTTAATACAAATAAATCAAACAGAAATTCAGTTAAATCAAAGTAAATGACTAAATGTTGCTTATTTTTATACAACTGATCATATTCTTTATTGTATACTTTGACAGCATTTGTAGGTTTTATCTATAGCAGATGCAGCATTGCGCTTTAGAGACCAATAAAGGATTTCATTTCCACTACTATAAAGTTATAAACAATGTCTAAACATTTTTGATGAGCTTTTTCACTATTTCTCCTCTACTTTTTCTGAATTTTATGTGACAATACATAAAATGAACCTTTGTTTCGACAGTAAGTCTTAACGCCCCTGTAAAAACATTGAGGGAGAACAATGTAAAATGTCAGTGCAGCTGACAACCGCCCCTCCATGCTGGATCTTTGAACAAATGTGAACACATTTCTCTACCCTGCATCACAGCAGCCAGGCTTTTGAAGTCCTCTGTTTCTGTGTAAGTGTTAGTGTCAGTGTGATTGTGAGGTGTGACATATGGCTTTGTTTATGTGTGTGTTTGATCTCCCACTCCTGACAGTCAGAGCAGGTGTGTGTGTGTGTGTGTGTGTGTGTGTGTGGTGAGGATAATCATCGTCTTGTGTGCAAGAATGCTCCATGTGCACATTGGCATTCAAACACACACATGTCACACACACACCTATTCACACAGAGCACATTTTCACTTGCTAGTGTTACCGATGATGTCCATCTTTTTCTGCACCCTTATTTTGTCTTCCTGTCTTTCTCTTGCAGGTAAATCCTACACCATGATTGGCCGAGATGACTCGCTTCAAACTCTGGGAATAATCCCATGTGCCATCTCCTGGCTGTTTAAGCTCATCAATGAGAGGAAGGAAAAAACCGGAGCTCGCTTCTCAGTGCGCGTCTCTGCAGTGGAGGTCAGTGTTACTGGCAACTCTGCTGATGCAGACTTTTAGGAGAGGAGGTTACTAAAAATATCTTTACTAAGTGGTCAATTCAGTAGCTTTAGTGCTGGCAGTGGCACATCAAATGCTTATCACTGTAATATTTACTTTAAACTTTCTCTGATATGGTTTTAGATTTTCCCTTTACAATTTGTCTGACAAAGTGTGTGTGTGTGTGTGTGTGTGTGTGTGTGTGTGTGTGTGTGTGTGTGTGTGTGTGTGTGTGTGTGTGTGTGTGTGTGTGTGTGTGTGTGTGTGTGTGTGTGTGTGTGTGTGTGTGTGTGTGTGTGTGTGTGTGTGTGTGTGTGTGTGTGTGTGTGTGTGTAGGTTTGGGGAAAAGAGGAGAACCTTAAGGACCTGCTGTCTGAAGTCGCTACAGGAAGCCTACAGGATGGACAGTCACCTGGAGTCTACCTGTTTGAGGACCCCATCTGTGGCATGCAGGTATATACACTCACACACACCTGCACACACTCAAACACACTGCAGCAGCTGACGGGAATATTTGCTTATGTAATGTGACTGCTGTATATCAAATCCTGTGTGTATGAACAGCCTCTGGCCTTGTATCAATATGCTCTGCCTTTATTTCTTGGAGCCTCAGGCGAATAGCTGTGGGATACGCATGCTTCCTTAGACTTATATAGTCACCTTGGAGCAGCAGATAAAATATGGTAGCTTTATCATGCCATTATAGTCTTTTTTCTTCAAAAATAAACCAAGCGTCTTTTAAAACACAGGCTTCAGAAATAGCTCTGACTGGCTTAGTCAGAATCAAAGAAAAGAAATGTCAAGTGTATGATTCAATGACATGTACAAATAAAAGTATAGCTAGAGAAAAATATGTTGTCTGCTTATATTCAAGATTGTGGACTGATGTTTTTTCATTTAATTTAATGATAAATAATTCACTTTAATAAGCATGAATCAGCCAACAAAAGGCATTACATTGAATCCCAATTATAGTTAATGTTATCATCATCATTAATTTTAAAGTTTTAATTACATAATAATGTGAATAGTGTGTGTATGAAGAGGAGCTCAATTGACATCTAACTGACAGAAAATTAACTTGTGTGTGTGTGTGTGTGTGTGTGTGTGTGTGTGTGTGTGTGTGTGTGTGTGTGTGTGTGTGTGTGTGTGTGTGTGTGTGTGTGTGTGTGTGTGTGTGTGTGTGTGTGTGTGTGTGTGTGGTTGCAGTTTTGTTTATGGGATTATAGGGTCTGAAACAAGAACATCTGTGTAATCCTTAACTAATCTGACATAATCTCATCAGTAATGATATCCTGAAGCAACACGCACACACTCTCTCTTTCTTATCGCATTCTCTCTCACCTTTGATTCCATTGTTCTCTGACTGCCATATCTCCAGGCAAATTAGAAAATGCTTTATTTGAACATGCAAATCATGTACACAGTATTTTCCGTGTTTAGACACTTTTTGGCAAGTAAACTGAGCCTCAGATAAGATTAAATGGTATCTTCCCTCTTGTCTGGCTCATGGCCCTTTCTTATATTCACACCATTTTTCTCCTCCCACACATCTCCCAGCTCCAGAACCAGTCTGAGCTGCGTGCTCCGACCCCAGAGAAGGCCGCCTGGTTTCTGGATGCAGCCATAGCAGCTCGCCACAGCAGCCAGCGGCCAAACACCACCGAAGAAGAACACAGGAACTCACACATGCTGTTTACACTACACATATACCAGTATCGCATGGAGAAGACCGGCAAGGGAGGGAGTAAGTACTGTTTGTTCTAATGTACCTATTCATTATAATACTAACAACAACAAACAAAAAGCTTATTTTACTGCTGCAGAAACTACTCTTTTATGTTGTTATCACATCACATGATGCCTGCTGTGAGTCCTACACCTGATAATCATACTATTGAAATATTGCTTCCGCACATGGAAGACACAACAATGATAGACAGACCAAAGCATTTACTATACTCACTATAGATGTATAAGGAGCGCAGGCAACAGACTTCCTGACAGAGTTGTGCACATACCTGTCACAGACTGATATAGATAATTTGTTTAGATGAATTCCCAGACATATCACACCTGCACTCATGTCTCCATCAATAACTGGATGATAATGAATGGGTAGTGTGAGTTTCTTTGTGTGTATAACAATGAGACACTGAGACAGATGTCAGACCAAAATAACAATGATAACTAACACTCCGAGTGCTTTTACGTATATGCATGCATATATGATAAAAAAAGGCAAAAGTTTGTGTGTGTCCGTGTGTGTGTCCATAGCCCCTGAATTCAGTTTGATTATGTGAAACACATTCTTATAAAATTGTATTATTTTTGTCTTTATTGAGGGATTGTAGGGTCTATACTCATCAACACCACGTTATTAGCCCACAGTATTTTCAATACCAGGGAAATTATGTGTTTGTTGATGATATATTTGACTGGATTATTATATTCCATCACAAATAAATGTATCTTATTGTGCCGCACCTTGTGGTGAATTAAACTAGCAGAAAGGGTTGGTGTTAGCTCCATAAATCCTCGACTGAAAGGCGTGTTTTGGTGTGTGGACCCCCCCTGGGGAGGCCACTCTCCCACTTTGAACATCTCTGTGCTATTCCTGCACTTCAGCCCCTCTTACGTGTATGCACACCTCACCATCCTGTCTGGCTCACCATGTCTGACACATTTTCTCACTTTGCCAGTGTCAGGGGGTCGCAGTCGCCTCCACCTGCTGGACCTGGGCAGCTGTGATGTCAAAGTGCTCGGAGGAGGAGGAGGAGGAGGAGCGGGAGGTGGGAATGGAAGGGAGAACTCTTCGCCCAGCTCGGCCCCTCTGTGCCTTTCTCTGTCCGCCCTCGGCAACGTGATCCTGGCCCTGGTGAACGGGAGCAAAACACATACCTTACAAGTAAGCTGCTGTTTGAATGTATGTGTGAGGAGAGAAGGAGAAGAGAGGAGACGAGGAAATGAAAGGAGTGTGCAGAGAAGTGAAGAGTGAGAGGAGGAGGGAAGCAGACGAGAGATGTCTCAAGCTGTTTCAGGTTTTTGAGACTTAATGTTATAAACAACAGCTGCTGTTACATATTCATCACATTCATTTAGCTGGTTAACTGACTGGCAATGAGAGTAAAGGAGGGATGGAGAGATAGAACAGACAGAGACCTTATTCAGATTTTAACAGTCATAAAATGAAAAAAGGGGGGAACACATTTGAATTTCTGTTAGTTTAGTACCCTATTTCTACTTAGTACCATATGGCCAATGGTATAGTATAAACAGTGTATTGTATGAAACAAACTGTAAATGCTATCATCTCCCTTCTCTTTCCTCCTTCCTCTTTGCTCTTCCTCTCTCCTTAAGGGTGTTTTCACTCTCTGATTCATGCTGAGTTAATTTTAATCACCAGATTTTGCATTTGCATTGCAAAACAACCTGCTACCTTACACTGAGGCTGCGAGCAAAGCTGTTTGCCAATGTATGCCGTGTCACTGCCTTCTCTAGAGCCAAGGATCAACACAATCACCGCAGAACAACAAATCACTAAGCAAAGTCTGTAGAGCACAAGCTCTCGTGGATCTCAGTGGAGACAGTAGGAGTGTGTTACTGCATGGCTACCAGCCAGCAGGATATATAAGACTAGTGTATTCATAAAGTTAGTTGGATGTCTGTCTTTTTAAGCAGCAGGTAGCTCAATTATCTTCTTACTTGGAATATAAGATGGGTCAATTCTCTCTGACCAATCAGCAGTCTGCTGTGTTTTAACTCCACCTTCTTGTATTGGCTCAGCTCTCTTGGAATTTTACCAGGTACACTGTTAATACATTTGGTTATGGCCATACAAATATAAGAAATACGGCCCACTTGAGAGTTGTTGATATATTTCAGTCTTCATTGAGGGGGGGACAGACAACCTGCCAGTTACTAATATTCTTTCGGTTCCGACTCAAAATCCATTTTGAGTCCAATAACTCTGCTTCATTCATTCCATCCCAGTTAAAGGCTGTCTCTCCAGTGCTTCATTACTTTCAGGTTAGGGTCCCATCACGCTCTTATAATCCCAGTCCCATTCCACTACTGTTGCTAGGTTACCCCCAATTCTGTCCCAGTTGATCAGTAGACATTTTCCTCTGCCTCTGTAGCTTCCCAGTTAAAACAGAAGTGCAGACAGTTGTCTGTAACCACAAAATCAACACTTTGGCTCTTGCCAAGACATGAATCCTAGCATCTCAGCGTGATGCCAGACGGACTATGTTTCCGCCACAACACACTCAGGGAGATTTAGAGGCTCTTCTCACATTCACTAAACTTCAACTTTTGTCATCACTCATCAGGGACTCTCTACAGCTCCTCGTACCAAATCAGAACCACTTCCATCTGGTTTGCTGTATCTCTCTCCTGGCAACGTGCCAATTCATTCATGCAGCTCCTATATTTTTCCACTGACACCCCTTCTCCTGTAGTGGAGTCACACACAACCATCCAGAGACACAGTACGTTGTGTATGCTGTTTGACCATAGAATTGATTATATTAACAAAATAAGTGTTAAGGGATTGCAACAGACGTGAGATGGGTATAGATTCTAGACCCATCTCAAGTCTGTAGAAGATTGTCTTAATTTATATGCTTGGTTATAGACAAATCCGTAAGTGAACAACGTGTTCAGAAGGTCGCCTAAAATTCTTATAGTTATTTTTTTATATAATGGTGATCTAGGAATTTCTTTATAGACACGTTTAAATCATGTAGAGCACCATGTTACACTCAAAACAAGGTACTGCAGTAAATCTAGTCTCAGAGGTAAGTTCTTATCCAACGTCCCCAGCACTTGAATTAACATGCAAATGAATACTTCATGAGTCATGAATTTACCTACATTAATCTCGGGGAGATATAGAGATAGAGAGATTGAGAAAAAGAGAGAGTTTGTTGAAGCCTGAGGCGGCAAACAGAGAGAGAAGAAAACAGACGAGAGGAGTGGATAGAGCATCGATGAGAAAGAGGAGGTCAAGATAGGAGTGTATACACACTCGGGTATGTACTGGATCTGTGTGTGTGTACGTGAATATACATATATGTGTGTGAGACATGCCTGCAGGCTGTGTTTTTAGAGAAGGGGGACAGCAGCGTGTGGTATTGGGCCACAGAGGAGCTTTACTCACTGTCAGCCTGCAGGCCTCAAAACACACACACACACACACACACACACACACACACACACACACACACACACACACACACACACACACACACACACACACACACACACACACACACACACACACACACACACACACCACACACACACACACACACACACACACACACACACACACACACACACACACACACACACACACACACACACACACACACACACACACACACACACACACACACACACACACACACGAATGACTGCAGTAGCCCACCCAGGAGAAAGTATTTTCTTAAACACACAGCCTACTGTTACTCTCCCATCTGTTAGCGTAATCTCTCTGGGAGATATATTATCTCCCAATATTAGAATACATAAATCCAGAGTGCTTTTCGTTTAGACTGTCAGCTTTAGCCTGGAGAAGCAGTCTTTTCCATGTTTAAAGGGGCCCTATCATGCTCATTTTCAGGTGTCATGTTTGTCATATAAACCCTTGATCAATGATCATTAAGCTTGATTCATAATTATCATCCACTCTTGATTTAACACATTTTAGCTTAATTTATATGATATGTAAATTGTTAGCGTGGTGTTTTGCCATAGTTACACAAACTGTAACCAAGGATAATTATTAATAACCTTTTGTCAAATGTCAGGCCTGTGGGGGTGTGCGTTAGAAAATCGAATCGAATGTTTGAGTGAATTATTTGTGTGTATTTCCAAAGTGTCTTTAATGCTCACATCTCAGTATATGTGTGTTACTAGGGACAGCAAGCTGACCATGTTGCTAAGGGAGTCGCTAGGCAACATGAACTGCCGGACCACCATGATTGCTCACATCTCTGCCTCACCCAGAGATTTCTCAGAAACGCTTTCCACCATCCAGATTGCTTCCCGTGTCCTCCGCATGAAAAAGAAGAAAACTAAAGTCACAGTGGTGAGTTAGACTCAAACCTTGATGCTTCATTAACCTTTGAAGATAGTCTCTCTTTATCCCATAGAACTTTAACTTGTGGCACATTTAATTCAAGATAGACTACCACTAAGATGGACATGTAACTGTTGTAAATCAGTGTGAATCTCCATTAAACATCCTGTTCAAATCGTCTTATTTGAGTTGCATTTCATTATCTCCTATGACTTTCCATCACATGTGCTGCTGACACCTTTCTTCCCACTTCACTTAAAATGCTCACTTATTTCAGAATTGTTCTACTGAAAAAAAGGACAAGGGCTTCAAGGCTCTAAAAATAAAACTGGAGTGAAAGTGCCAGTCTGTGAAAGAAATAGGAATAATTTAATCTAAAAAAAAGTTCTTATCTTTAATCCGTTACTTGGTGCATGGCCAGGATCTACATGGATTTCATCCTCTCTCCTTCCTCTCCATCTCCCTGCATTGTGAACTGTCAATTAAAGGCAAAAAAAGGGAAAACATGCTCTGCAAATCTAAAAAAGGGAGTCGTTTCTCTCTCTCACCTCCCACTCTGCCTCTTCCTCGCCTGTCTCTTCCCGTTTCTCAGCAATACACGTCCAGCTCCTCTGGAGGAGAGAGCTCCTGCGAGGAAGGTCGCATGCGTCGACCGACTCACTTGCGACCTTTCCATCACCGTGGTGACACCGACTCTGACCTTCCCTTGCTGCGACTGTCCAGCGACCCTGATGAATATTCGAGCAGCGAGCAGTCATGTGACACGGTGATCTACGTGGGTCCGAATGGAGCTGCGGTGTCCGACAGAGAGTTAACGGACAACGAGGGGCCGCCAGAATTTGTACCAATAATTCCTGCTTTGCTTCGAGGGAAAACATCAGAGCCGCTCCAAACACAGCCAGCTGGAGCCCAGAACAAGGTGATTTAAATATATTTACATTTAGACAATCAGAAGTAATCAGAAGAATGCTAGTTGCAAAGAAAGATGAGATTACTCCCGTCTCTGTGATTTCAGCTCCAACAGGTGGAGCCAGAGGAGCCAGGCCCCCCCCAGCCTCAGCCCTCTCTGCTGGGACAGCCACTGGCCCCCGTCCCAGAGGAGGCAGCTGAGTGCCTGAAGTGCAACACATTTGCTGAGCTGCAGGAGAGACTGGACTGCATCGATGGCAGCGAGGAGGTGAGGAGAATCTTCAGTATTTATTTAAAGAGAAACAACAACTAAATACACCAGAGAAGAGAAAGAGAGGCTGTATTACTGTTTGACATGTTGTTTGACAACTATCTATTCAAATGGGAAAAAGAGTTTTGTCTCCATCTGCTTAATATTTTCAACATGTATCTGCATAACCTCCTGCTTGCTGTGACAGTTTGTAATTACGGTGGCGTTTTCCTTTCTCTTTAAAAAAACATTTGCTCTCAATTGTGCAAAAAAAGGATGCATTTGAAAAGTATTTTTGTTGTCAAAATATGTACGAGACTCGGTTCTTTGCATGTCACCATGTCTTTTAAAGTTGTAATGTGCATTTTTAACATCCAAATCAATCCATCTCAGGTTTTCTGATATGAATAACGTGGCATTTCTTATCTTACCTGTCCCTTTATTCAGGTTGCAAAGTTCCCATTTGAAGAGGTTTCAGCGGGCAAACCAGGCCCAAAACAGGAGCCATGTCCATCTTCAGCTGTCCCATCTGCAGCTGTCCCGTCCTCAGCTGTCCCGTCTGCAGCTGTCCCGTCCTCAGCTGTCCCGTCCTCAACTGTCCCGTCCTCAACTGTCCCGTCCTCAGCTCCCGCTGCGCCTGGCTCTGCTGCTGCGTTGGATACAGAAGCCAAAACAGGTACATTCCTTTATTACACATACCAAACATACATTATATATTAAAGCAAACAAAAACTGGTGTGCATTTATGTTAAACAATGCAGCATCAAGTCAGGTCTCATTTCACAGTTATTGCAACCTTTGGGATTTAGAAACAATTCTTCTGTCCGTCGCCCACAGGCTCTGCTGCAGGAGGCGCAGTGCAGTTCTTTTCCTCGACAGTAACCACTTCCAGAAGGAGGACCAATGACCAGCAGCTGCAGGATATTAAGGAGGTGGTGGAGGAGGCAGAGCTGGCCCAGACCATGATCCACAGCCTGGCTCAGAGTTCTGGTTCCCCCATAGTAACCAGCACCAGGAACGTCACAGGGAACAGCTGCATCACCTCGAGCCCCCTGCACAGGACCAAGAGCTGCATGCATGACAGGTGAGGATGGGTGTCTTTTAATTAGAGGGAGCTCTTTTTCATGCATATTTTGCTATTAGCCTTTGGAAAATGTTTAAATTGAATGTATGTCTTCCGTATTGTGTCTCTGACCAGCCATGAGAGTCTGAATATGGGCACTGATGGGAAGGCCCGTCCATTGGGATCACCGCGCCTCGGCATCGCCAGCCTGACCAAAACCTCAGACTACAGGTAAAGTACACAGAAATACTGTGGGCTAATAAGGTGGACTTGTTGTCTGTTACATGTATTGCTTACATAACTAAATTAAACCCTCAGCAACCAAGAATCTCACAAACAGTCCAAAAGGGTAAAAGGACAACAGCTTCAAAGACCAGCTTGAAAATGTTTGATCCTCTTATCTCTCCTCAGGCCTCCGTCCTCCCCGTCCCAGCGCTGTAAAGTGTACACCCAGAAGGGCGTGATGCCGGCGACTCCTCCTCTGTCCTCTTACACTCTGGCTCAGGATGGCCAGGGCACAGAAGTGTTGACCTCCGACAGTATGTATATCTTTTTATCTAGAATTTAGTATTTTAATGTTACTTCTTAAGACTTACTGATGCATTAACAGTCTGTGAATGGGCATCCTAACAAGCATGTCTTTCTTGCAGGTAATGTGGTGGCTGTTTTATGCCAAAACCATTACATAAATGTAATATGGTCACATACTGAGTCACTTGTGCACAACACAGATCATCATAATAACCAGCGGGTCCAAATTATAATCATAGTGTGAAGCCAATTTCCTTGTTTTCTTCCCTTGGACAACACATGTAATGACGGTGCCAAATGTGTTTCTGATTCTTCAGACAGTTTGGCTGCAGACAGCGGCCGCTCCTCCACGGACTCCATGCTGTCCAGGACTTCTCCGGTGGGCATGAGTCCACAAGTCCGAGAGCCAGCTCAGTCTCTGTCCGCCAGCCTGGGATCAGCAGAGACGCTCTGTGACGACGATGTCCCTCCGATCCCCCTGGACACGCTCAGAGATGGTGAGGGTCATGGCTATGAGAGCAGGATATGAGTCATATGAGTCCTATAGAAAGAAAGAGAAGGAATTATCACAACAAATATTGTATAAACATTTACACATGTTTTCCCTCTGTTTTCTCCTCCACTTGAAGCCTCAGGGCTGGCACTATCTGTAGGAACAGTTGGACCTCTCTCGCGCGGGGAGGATGAACTGATGTATGCTGTGGTTTTTGGAGGTGAAGAGGACCTTGTTGTTACAGCTATAATGGACACTCAGGATCTGACCTGTCGTCCAACGAGCATCATGAGCTTCAAGAGCGACTGCTGCTCCGTCACTTCCCTCGCCTCGGGCCACGGTTCTGCTGAGGGTGGAGCTGTGGAGGATTATCACATGCCTGCAGGGCCTGCAACCACCTCAGGGGTGGCAGAGGTTAGTGGGACCGACTCACATTTACAGCAACTAAGGAAATTAACATGTGGACATCTGTCCTTAAAACATATGTCCTCACTATGGATTTCAAGATATTTTGACTGTAAAAACAAACACATAACAATACCCACCAAAACAAAGGCTTAAGATAAGGGTTCTGGATCCATCATTGCTGCAACTGAAAACGAATGGGAAATGTTGTCTCATTTCATTGGCCGATTGACACAGTGACTCAATTTTTGGTGTCTATAAACTAATAATTTAATCGACAGTTATAATATGATAAAATGTCTACCTTTTTAATCCGAGTTTAGATTACATTTCCCATATGATAGAGACTTTTTTCTACATAATCTGGATGCTTACAGTTACATCACATTTAGTTTGCTGCGTTGATGAATCACAGTTTTTATTAACTTCCATTAGGGTTTCAACAATTTGTCAATTATTCGATTGACAGAAAAATAATAGCCAAGTACTTGGGTAACTAATTGATCAACAAATGTTTTCATGTAAAAATGGCACAAAAAAAATTGTATTAGACATTTAAAGATGGTTTATTTCAAATTAATAATAATAATATTACAAAAATAATCTTTAGATGCCAAAATGTACAAAATAAAACCCCAATGGCTGCCCTTTTTTACTACATCGTTGTTATCAAGCAACCTTGTCCAATTGAGTTGCATCCTGTTGCAGGTGGCCATGGCCAAGCTGCGGATCGAAGGCGAAGCTTTAGCCACAGTGATATCACGCTGTGGTTCACCCATTTCCTCCTGGATGAGTGACCTGAGCATGGCCAGTGAGGCCGACCAGTCCCTCCACAGCTTCAGTCAGTCCCAGAGCCAGCAAGGGGAGGCCCTGGCTGAACCTGAGCCCGCCCAGAGCCAGGTGCTCGGGGCGGAGGGGCCAGGTGGGTACGAGAGCTGTGGCAGCCCGAGAAGAGGGAGTCTGGACGGAGAGGTGGTCCTGTCAGAAAACACGTGTGATAAGGCAACCCCAACGAAAGACAGGTGGAGGAAACTGCCCCCCTCCATGGCTAAAACTAACATCCAAATCCTGGCCGGACCGGGGTACTTCTCCCCCTTCAAGCCCAGCATCAGTGTGCACCCCTGTGTGGCTGTCAAACCCATGGTCATACAGGAACCAACCATCCTGTCTTCACCCACCAAGGCCAGCCTAATGAAAGACAAATTCACTGCACCACTTCTAGCTTCTATTTCCAGTGATATGAGCTTTGAGGACCCCTGGTTGAAGCGTGGCATGGAGGAGAGGAAGTCCAGGGAGCTGGTGTGTGAAGTGAAGCCGGAGAAGAGGGAGGTCGAGCTTTCAAAGGGCCAGACTGGAGCTGTGACAGGAGACCAACGAGGGTTCTGCAAGGATGGTAAGAGGGCCAGATTTTATTTCAGGCCAGGAATCTAACATCAGGCAAGGCCAGTCTCATTCAGATATTCACAACAGACCAATGTTTAGCTGCTCACTTTTAAAGCCATATTCGTAACACTTTATAATAACCATCATAAACAAAAGGTCAATGGATAGTATATTAACAATAATTATTAGATATATGCTACTTTTAAACAAATAAATGTTAATAAATAATATTCATATTATTAGTACATCTATAAGAAGGCTTGAAAAATGATTGTTTTTGTAAATGTTAGTTTTGAAACGGCCGTCTCTTTACAACTCTTACTAAAGATATTGATGATCAACTTTGGTAGCACTAAGGAAGTGGAGGTATTTCCACCTGAAAAAAACGATTATAGAGGTCTTCTGTCTTTGTTGACGCCA
This sequence comes from Gymnodraco acuticeps, assembly GCF_902827175.1. Classification (NCBI taxonomy): domain Eukaryota; kingdom Metazoa; phylum Chordata; class Actinopteri; order Perciformes; family Bathydraconidae; genus Gymnodraco; species Gymnodraco acuticeps. The sequence goes on from NW_022990368.1 coordinate 480,226, forward strand.
GTTGGGCCTGATGGAAAAAAAATGTTGTTTCGAGGTAAAATATTTGCAGGATTAAGTCTGTGTTATTTCTATTCTTCCATCACCAGGTGGTTATCGTGGCGGCTGTAGTCCAGGTGTTGTTGAGGTTGTGTCGTCTCCAGATGCCTTTAAGAGGGTGGTGGACGGCTGTGAGATGGTGGTGGTCGCTCCTCAGGGAGAATGCCTGACTGGTTTCTACAGCCCAGACGTCCACCGTACAGCCAGCCTCCCCCGCGGCTGGCACCGCCTCAACCGCCACGACGGCCTGGACATTGGGACGGAGTACCGACATCTTGGAGTCACCTCTTCCACTCCCTGCAGTCCCAGAGCCACACTTGACCGCAGAGGATCAACGGGGAAACAGGGCTTTTTCTCCCACAGGAAGGGGGGGATCCCACCGCTGCCACCGATAAGGAAGTCCAGTCTCGACCAGAGGAACCGAGCAGTCAGCCCTCTCCCCCAGCCCAGCTATGGAGGCTTGTTTCTGGACAGCTCAGCAGATGATGCAGAAATCTCCAGACTACGAGGCTCCAGCATAGACAGCAGCAGACTTTTCAGCGCCAAGTTGGAACAGCTTGCAAACAGAACCAACTCTCTGGGTCGGGTGAACAGCTCCCACAGTGGATCCCACCACTATGACTGCTTCTCTCTGGAGAGAGGGGGGAGCCTGAGAGGGGGAGGAGGAGTAAAGGGGGACAGCACCATGCCTCGTACTGGGCGCAGCCTGACCCGGGCTGGATCAGTATCTTCTCCCACTGGAAACGCTGGCAGCCCCGGTTTCAGCGCCAGTCCCAGCAGCGCCCCGCAGTCACCCGCCAAATCCAGCGGCCAGTCAAAGATCTCAGCGGTCAGTAAGCTGCTGATGACCAGCAGTCCCAAAACCAGGAGTCTGTCTTCGTCCAGCACCAAAACGCTGAGCTTCTCCACCAAGTCTTTGAGCCAAGCCTCCAGCCGCAGCTCCAGCCTTCCCCCTATTGGAAAGGTAGGCAGGAACATTTATTTCTTGGAGATAAGACTGTTTACACCTGTCAACAACATGGCTCAACACATCAGACTAGAAGAGTGGCTGAGTTTGAATGACATCTTCCTATTTTGGCAGTTTTTAAATCAATAACTCAATGCATGTAATTCAAGTCGTCATGGTCTCATTTGTCCTTCCATCCATCTAAGCTGTTTATCTGTTTCCTCAGCCCCAGAGCTTGGTCCCGCCCACTCCTCAGCCGCAGCCGCAGCAGCAGCAGCAGCAGCAGCAGCAGCAGCAGCAGCAGCAGCAGGGACCCTCCCCTGTGTCCTGGTCCACCCAGTCTCTGAGTCGCAGCAGGGGGGTAAGCCTGTCTGCCAAGCTGCCTCTCCGGGCTGTCAACGGTCGAATCTCAGAGCTCCTCCAGGGAAGTGCAGGCTCTCGTTCCAGGAGTCATGCCCAGGGAGGAGGCACTGATCCAGCAGAGGAGAGAGGAGCTGCAGGGGCAAGGTTAGTCAGTTTAACTTTTACTTACCTTTTAAAGCATTGTGTGTCACAAAGTGTGATATCCTAAAGTAAATTATACAAAGTGCAAGACTTGTAAAGCACTTCATATTAAATAATATCATTACAGTAAAGTGGTAGTTTTAGACAGTACACACCATTCATGTGTCATATGAAAATCATCAATTCCAGAGCTGGAATAATAATTTCCTCAGGATCTCAATCTCTCTGCTCCACTGTCAATGTTTCATCTAAAAAGGCAAAATTCTATTAAAATGTAGTAAATTAATAATTTGTTCATGGATTAAATGTATATATGTTTCTGTTCTCAGTGGAGGGGGAGCTGTAGCAGTAAGTGGGGGTAGTGGTGGAGGTGCAGGTGCAGGTAGCAGCGTGGGGGGGGAGGAGAAGGCAGCTGTGGTCCAAACGCTGCCCTCCCCCTACAGCAAGATCACAGCGCCCAGAAAGCCCCAGCGCTGCAGCAGCGGCCATGCGAGCGACAACAGGTATGATCTCAAGTTCATTTATAAATGTGAACATTTAGATGTGTCACATTTTGCTGCTTCACTTACTTAACTGTGATCTGACCCTTACAGCAGCGTACTGAGTGGAGAGCTCCCCCCGGCCATGGGGAAGACGGCCCTGTTCTACCACAGCGGGGGCAGCAGCGGCTATGAGAGCATGCTGAGAGACAGCAGCGAGAACACAGGAAGTACGTCCTCCGCCCAGGACTCCCTCAGTGAGCACAGCTCGGCTACCACCTCCTCCAGGCGGAGCTCCAAGAGCAGCAAGAAGAGCAGGAGCAACACAGGTCACTATTTAACATTGTATTATTTGCTTTATGATATTTCCCTGTAACTGGATTATGGAGTTCCACGTAGGATGGCAGGAGAGGCATCTTAAATTGAGTGCTTACTATGTGTTTATAGAGGGGAACATTTGCCTTAATCAGTAGAGCTGAAGCACCACTCAAAATAGATATGACAAAACTATGAGTACCATTTCAATAACACTTGAAATTCATGGACCTATAACAAATAAAGGCAATACCAGCACAGTTTTCATGGTTAGTTTAAAAAAAAAGAATTAACATCTCAATCACTGAACACAATCAAAATAACAAATCCAAATATGAACACTTAATCTTTAGAGGTGAAAGCATTGACCCAATGTGATCAGAAGGCAGCTAAATAAAAAAGAAATGAAGATATAATTGATACAAATCGTTGCCAAAGACCTCTGTGACGAGAATTCATTGGCACAAATGCACAATGAGAAAGCAATGAACAGGTCAGGGAAAAGTGAAGGAAGCTGCAGCTGCTAAAGTAGGTTGCAGGTAGGAAAGGTGACCCTGACCACTCATCTGTGAAATGGTGAGGGGAATCTGCGGGTGTGGCTGTAATGAATATATATTCAGCAGAACAGCACACAGAGGCTGCTAGTGGGCCCGTCAAATTACACTCTGCTGGTTAACCACGAGGATGGATATGCGCATAAAATCAGATTGGACAGACGCAGCACTTCCTGGTGTGTCTCTGATTGTTAATTAAAATTGGAGTAACCATTTCCACCCATGTGTGTAGAAAGCAGCCTTGCTTCCTGATACGCAGCATAAAGTCTGGATCTACTCTAATTTTCCTTTAAAGTGGACCTATCATGCTATATTTGAATAATATATTGTAGGACCATACCTATATAAAACATGTCTGTGAAGTTTTTTTTTCTCAAAATACCAAACAGATCCTGCATTTTAGCCATGCCTCGTTTCGCTCTATTTATTTTATTCCAGCCCTGTTTTTGCAAGGGCTGATTCTGCTTTTGTGTCAGAATACAGCGCCTCTAACAGGCCTGGCATAAGTACTACAGCGTCTCCAGCGCTTTCGAGCGGCAATGGCCGTGGCCCAACCTCTCATTCCCCTGATAGGTGGAGAGTTGCCCATATAAGCGGAGCACCCCTTGTCTGACGTCAGAAAAATTCAAATCTCTATCAGATCCGTTGCAGCACCGTTTTTAGAGATTTGGGTATGGAGGAAAAGAGAGAGGGTTGTGTTTTCTGACACTTGGTGAGTTCCCTGGAACACCGGGGACACATATTCATGTATACAAGACGTACAAAAGTGCATTTTGCATGATAGGTCCCCTTTAAACTGCGACTGATTCTGTGCTTCAAAGAGAGCTTCGCTGTCAAACTGTCGCAGGACTACAGGAAGGATTACCTGTGTCTTTGCACATGTTTTTAGATGTATGTAGAAATTCTGTCGTAATTGAGGAAGTCAAAATATAAAAATTAAGAAGGGACAGATGTGTCGCAGACTAAATAAATGAGTAAAGATGCGACCGAATTGTAATCACATCACTCGAGGAGAGTCTCCGTTTACGCTTGATTTCCATTAGATTGCGCTCTCAAAATGTCTACCGTGTCTCTACCTTTCCTCATCTTTTTTCATATTGCTCTCCCCTTGCATGTTCTCCACCCTGCACTTTCATTCTTTCTCCTCTTATATTCCTCTTCCAACCAGGTAATGAAATACAAATGTTCCTGCTTGACCTTTCTGTGCCACAATGAAACCCAAAGACAGCTGCAACCCTATTCAAATCCCCACTTTCCTCACACACCTTATCTCTCGGTTCCCGGTGAATCTGATAACTCTCATTCCTACATGGCTGGCCATTTTTATGCAAAGCGTGTATGCATGTGTGAGTGTGTGTGTTCATTGTCGCGCAGTGGGCAGATTAGAGAGTGACCTGCTGCTCTTATCTTTGAGCTTCATGAAATGAGACTCAACTTTTTATCTGGCTTCACACTCGATTATCTGTTTCTGGTTCCCTTTCTGCTTTTTCAGTCACTCAATACCTTTCTTTTGTCCCATCCTTTCTCCCTCCCTCCAGCGATTCATCCATATCCTCTTTTTCCTCTACTGTACCACCCACCATCTCTTTTCTCACCTTGCAATGTTCTGCTTTTAAAAATCCAGCAAGTGTCCATGCTCTAATGTAGTTCAGTAGTAAATGCTACAGCAGTTTGCATGGTGTAGCAAACATGTTTATGGTTAATACAAATGGCTATTTAGTCAGTTGAAAGATGGAGTTTTACTATATATTTGATGAGGAATAGACACTGACAAATGCACGAAGATGCACTTGAAGAAACATTTGAAATACCTATTTTTTGTTAGATTATTTGACGTATAATGATTATATTAAACAACACTCAATTCATGAAAATGAGAGTTGAATGGCTCCAGTATATCGTGTTTCTATAAACGTTTTGATAAACTCTGGTGGTTTAACAATGTTTTATTGTCTTATTTCTTCTTACAGGTCTGCAGCGTCGTCGTCTGATCCCAGCGCTGACCTTGGACTCTTCCTCCTCCTCACCCTCTCACCGCTCCTCCAAGCAGGCCGTCACTTCATCTTCTTCGTCCTCCTCTAGCCCAGGTGCATGCTGGGTAGATGGCCCACTGGGGCCCCCGGCTCCCTCAAACCTCCGGGGCCCGCCTGCCACGACAGAAACCTTCGAGATCAAGGTGTACGAGATAGATGACGTCGAGCGACTGCAGAAGAGGAACAAAGGAGGGAGCAAGGTGAGAGAGGAAGCAGTCGGGGATTCATTACTGAGAGGAGGAAGGAGAGAGAGACTTAACCTACTGCAGCTGAAGCATTCTAATGTTTCCAACCTTTTATTTGGGCTTTAGTTTGTAAGGTGTATCCACCTGAAAGAAAATGCAGAAAGGATGTTTACAAACCCCCTCCAAAAATACACTTTTTCACCAAATATCTCCCCATATTGTTGTGGTTGTTAGCATTTAGATGGCTCTAGTTGAACCAGAGGCTGTTTCTACAGGCTGTACAAGTAAAGAAGGCTGTGACTTTGTGAGTAATTGGACTAAAATGTCTTATCCTAAATGAGAAAAAAAAACGAATTTACATACATAAAATAACATGTAAAGGTGGGGTAGGTAATTTTGGAGAAACCAGCTCGAGTGCGCTGGAATTTGAAAATACACAACCGGAAAAAACCTGCCACTTCCCTACAGAGCCCCTCCTCCAACACACACGAACGCACACATGACCAATGAGGGCACGAGATAAGTTTGTGCCCGGCTAAAATGATTGGTCGTGCTTTTTACAGTACTACGGCTTCCACAGATGAATTTTTTAATGGATTTTTTGTCAAAGCACTTAAAATATTCATTGCTATCGGGATGTTAAGAGCATTCCATGGGATATAACAAAAAGTGTTTCTGAAATAAATTACATACCCCACCTTTAAGGGAGTATGGGAAAAATAAGGCTATAAAAAAGGGGAAAGAAGGATAAAAAGAGAGTAACATTGTGAAATACTGTTTTGAAGAAAGGGGAGAAAGGCAGGAAAGGGTTAAAGAAAGGAGAATGTGTGTGTGAGGAGAATATACCGTATGGAGGCAGGGCGAGGGGGAATGAGGAATGGATGTGTGAAGAGAATTAAAGAAGGTGGAGAGCAAAGGAGCAGAGAGAGGCCCAGAGGGCAGCAGGCATATTGCACTTGATGTCAGATAAATTGATTTGATGAATAACAGTTGTGGGAGACATTAAAAAGCAATAAGGGTTCTGTTGGACACTGTTGCTACAGGAGGAAGCTGGAGAAGAAGAGACCGGGACAAAGGAAGCAAAGGGATCTCAGCTGTTGGACGTATTTGTCTATAAGGATTACAGCAGTGTAGACTTTTCACAAAATGAATGAATCAACATTAGCCCTGCGTTCTGAATAGTGAGCTTTTCTTTTCAATAAATCTACATTATTCATCCCTCTGTGGTTCTTCATTTTAGAAGTTATTCATAAAAAATCCCTAGATTCAGCAGAATACAGAGAAGTATTGTGAAATTGTAAAAGAAATGCATGGTGCCGGTTTCTGTGTCTCCACTCTTAAACCTTTATGTATTCAGAGGAGGGAGCACTGTGAGCTTTGGGAAAAGTGTGGGAGAGAAAAGCATGAAATATAGATTTTCCCTACAGCAGGTCGTAAGAAAGCCACTTAACCCCGACTGCTCCAGTGAAGCTGCTCGGTGTCCGCGAGGCTCGATGAGGTGTGAATGTATGAGACTGTGTGAGTGTTAATGCTAAAAGAGAGCCACATGTGTTTCACAACACACTCCCCAAGGTAAATAGGTGAATACAATCCACATCATCCTGTCTGTCCTGTGTGTGTGTCAGGAGGTGGTGTACGTCAGCGCCAAGCTGCGGGTGTTGGAGAACCGTCAGCAGAGAATCACTGAAGTCAGAGCAAAGTACCAATGTCTGAAGAAAGAGCTGGAACAAACCAAGCAGCACCTGATGCTGGAGCCGCACAAATGGACCAGCGAGTGTAAGTAGCACTCTGACACAACAGGGAGTGTGTGTGTGTGTGTGTGTGTGTGTGTGTGTGTGTGTGTGCGTGCGTGTTGTTTTAGAAAAGTAAGGTTTTCAAAACATCCATGTTTCCTCTATACATATCTCTGTGTGTGTGTGTGTGTGTGTGTGTGTGTGTGTGTGTGTGTGTGTGTGTGTGTGTGTGTGTGTGTGTGTGTGTGTGTGTGTGTGTGTGTGTGTGTGTGTGTGTGTGTGTGTGAACTAATTGACTGGGTATGGTACTGGGTTCAGTAGCTTTTAAGAATCATGGCTCAAGTTTTTCTTGCCTGTTGTTGAAATTGAAAAGCATTAACATTTGTTTGGTTAAAAAGCTTGGGAATAACTCTTATAACACCTATTTTGAATAGCACAACAATTTGCTGTCTAAAAGGAAGTGAAAGGCTGGTTTAATTCAATATTTTTCATCATGTAAACAAATCCAATGAAGACACCAAGACCAACAAAGTCTTAGTCCCATTCAATAACTACTTTTCTAATCTGTGTGTGGATCGTGGAGCCAAAACCATTGGATCCATCCAAATGTTGAAGTGTAGTTCTCGCTCATTTGTCGGGGAATGTATCCAGCTGCAGATAAACACAGTTGTTGCTTTTGTTAGTTATTTATGGACACATGTGTAGGTGGTATTAAATCAAAAATAATGTCTGTGTTCATTTGAATGAATAATCACGTCATGCAGTGCAGTAGCATGGCTCATTGATGTGGAGGAATACTATCAGGCTTTGGATACACAATCTCAGGGTTCTTGTAAGAACTGAGTGATAAATGAATCGTTCTGGTTTTGGTGTTTCAATGGAATTTGCTGACATTAAGAAAGATCACCAGACTTTTAAAATCAGTAACTCATAATCAAAGTATAACAGTGGGTTTCAACGTCATATCTCTGCCTGTATTTCCATGTGCAGTTGAGATACAGCCGACCCACGAAGTGGACTCGCTGGAGTATTTGGAGGCTCTGGAGACCGTGACGGACAAACTGGAGACTAGAGTCAACTTCTGCAAATCCCACCTGATGATGATCACCTGCTTCGACGTGTCCTCCAGAAACCGGTAGACGATGGAGGGACGGAGAGCTGGAGGAGAGAGAGACGCAGACACAGCTGGACTCAATTAGACTCACTCTTTCCCCACCAATAACTCAAACAACTTAAAAAAGATCTTCTTAATGGATATTATTGAATGGTTGGAAGAAGGATACAGGGGCGGACCGACCTCTCATCCTCCTCCAGATGTAAGTAGCAGAAGGACAGAGATGGAAGTAATAGAGATATTTACAGATATTAACAGACCAGCAGACAGATACGTTTATAGATTTTCTTTTCTTGGGGCTTGAAGAAAACCACCTCAGAAATAACCTTTGAACAGCATCTATTGAACGGGCTACTTTGAACCAGATGAATATGGCTGAAGCGGATATATGGCTCTGGGTCTGAAAAGAAAGATCAAACGTAACCAGGACAAGTTAATAATTAGACACCTCTAAGACTGAGTCGAACATTTGGGAATGTATCGAGAGGAAAGGAGTCGAGAGAGGAACCAAAAACTGCCATTTTTTTCTAAACAAAGCCGCCGAGGAGAAGAACAATTTCTCCCATCGTTTTAGAAGAGCACTTTTTAGGTTACGCAGTTGAGAGCCATTGACTGCAGCATGGTATTGTTGTGCAGTTAATAAGGAGAAAATGACCAAGAGAAAGACAGGAGGACAAAGGAAATGATTTAGATAAGTGCCTTGTGAACAATTCATCAATACCAATTATATTTCTCACTGAATTTGTGTACTTGCAGTAAGTATGGTGCTAGCATAGAAAAAAAGACCACAAAGATCAGTGCCCTTGGAAAATCTTTGAATCTATAGCAATCTTTGAATGTGATGTTCTACTGTGGGTCGATGTTTCACTATATCATAACCAATAGTGTATGTTTGTATGGTCTTTGGTACACTGATGAGAGGTGAGACTAAACTGGATCCCTAACTAAAATAGACCTACAGAAGATGGACATGGACACATTGTCTTTTTAAATGGTGCAAGGACCAAAATTCCCATAACAAAAAAAGTACATAGTTTTTCCAGGACACAGAGAAATGTGTGTTTAAAATAAGATTACAAAAACACTAGTTTCTTGTGCGGTTGTTTTTGACTTTCCCCACAAACAGAGCACATCTGAATGTTGACCCTCTGGGGCTTACATACAGTACAGCATGTCTCCCCTGATACAGATGTGATGGCTTGTTCATGTTCACAAAGCAATGAAACGTCTGAGTCACACAGGAGAGGAAATGGAAATGAGTTTTCTCTGCTCCAGTGTGAAGTTCATCCATCGAGTGTCGGACTGACTGACACGCAGACCGTCTGTTATTTGTATCCGTGTTGTTCTGCTCTATTCTAAAAGAAAATGAATGATTTGTCAACGTGTGTGTTTTATATTAAGGTTGTCTTTTTTTATTTGAGTGCAATGGGACCACGTGGAGAATATGTATTTTAGAAAGAGAATACAAAAAGAGATATTTAAGACAAAATTGTGAGGAAGATGCAGGATAATTATACTTCTTAAGACCTGTATTATTGGAACAAAGTAGTGAATTAAAGAATTACTCACTTGAAACTACAATAACAAACTTTTTATATAATTCCAGTTTGTCTTTTATTTAAAGGAGACAGACTTTATAAAAGAACAATTTAAAATAAATATATAAAGGACTGAAAGAGAACTAAAGAAAAGGAGGGTGACCAAATTAAAAGGCATAGATCTCTGCCTGGTTCCATTTGTTTGGACGGCTAGCAACAATTTGTTAATATTATTATCTATGGTGCTTGAGATGTTTATGATCTAAATGTTTGTACAAATATAAATATGAAAAAGAGCCTGTTTCCCTCTAGAACCATACCCTTCGAATGCTTCTTCTACATTGCTGTCCTCACGTCTGTCCTCATTCTCCCTCTGAAGCCCTTTAGCCTGCAAGCAGAGAGCATTCTGGGAGATCCTGTTTGTTGTCTGAGAGGTAAAAAGAGAAAAATAAACCGACTGTAAAGATATTGGTATAACTTGTCAAAAGCATCGTGGTGCTAAAAGTATCTTTTTCCAGATACAGGAAATTATTTTTAACGTCATCACAACAGTCTTTCATTTCATTTACTGTACACCTTCAGTGACAGCATATGGATAATGCTGCAGGAAATCAACCCTGAAACTAAGATGCTTTTGACAGACTGGACCTAAGAAGCGATTTCACTCGAGGTGAGGGAGGGAGCCCTGTTTCACCTCCTGCGAAGGCTTCCTGTTTTTACCTCCCAGATCCCCCTGCCAGTCATGAATGAAGGTTTATTTATTTGAGCTCAGGAGAGAGCAGCGTCGCTTATCAATGTTCTTATTTATTTACACCTTATGATCTTAAAAGTTACTATGCATTTAAGAAAAAAATAACTGTACATACTTTGCTGAGCCCATGTCATATAAATATATATACTGTACACATATCATATACGCTCATTTTTATTTGATATATTTTCTGTTGGTTTTGTTTGCTCCTGTTGTTCCTGCTGGAGATTTGAATGGGATTTGGGTTTGCTAAAACATCCAGGGTAGATGTGTTGTTCCAGAGCAAAATGATCAGAATGTTTTCATGTCAGTATATAATACAGTATTATCTTAAGCCTTGTGAAATTTGCAGTGGATGTTTTGGGAACCCCAACCTCTAGATGAGCTAAATGGACGGTACTTGTTTCCAGATTTAAGATGCTATGTGTGAGGTTTCATCCTCGATGCTTCACTGCCACATTTACTGAGGAAGCCCTTTATAATCCTAGCAATAATTGTAATGGCCCCATATTGTTTATAGCTACCATAATAGATCACATTAAGCTTTCAGAAATAAAAGCTTTTTCATCCGAAGAAACTGTGCTAAAAGGGATCGCTCATTGTCAGGTGCTTTAAATAAATGATCAACAAAATGGCATCTGTTTCATCAGGATTAGGGTATAAAACACTACAAGCACGCAGTCTAATGAACAACATAACTGTGTCCTGCTAGAGCGTTCAAGATGTATGTGTTATTTGGAAAACTTACACGTAGCATCTTTAAGATTTTAGGCAGAATTGTATGTTAAAGTATGGATCAGACCACATTTCCCACAAATTCATTTGATCTGTAGCAGTAAGAAATGTTTTAAGACAGACGGGTTACAATCTCTACCAAACTGATTCAAACCAATTACTGTTTCAGTTTGAAGGGCAATCTGTTAAGAAGAAGAAAAGGGTATTTCCTATGAGATTTAGCCAGCGCTAACACACTCAGTGCAAACCTGAGAATATGACGTGTTAGATTTTCACTGTGTGTGTGTTGTTCAAATGATTAGAAACTACGATTATAACATGCTCTACAGATTTACTGTTTCTGAGAAATGTGGTCTGACACATTGTGTTGATGGAAGAGCAAGATGGAGGGATGTAAATAAAGAAATGTATTGAAAGTTTCCCATCCGATTCTTCATTCTTTCAGGTTGAAATAGTCAACAAAGAACGAGCCAGACTTCCTGTCCAAAACGTAATGAAATGCCAACATATTTACTCCTGAAAGATTGCTCACCAGCAGACACTGAGAGGCTCTATACAACATACAAGTCATTCATACATTACTTGTTAGACGCTTTTATCCAAAGCGACTTACATACTCAATACTGTGGGCAATCCCCACAGGAGCAATTTGGGGTGAAGTGTCTTGCCCAGGGACACAACGACATGCTGACTGCAGTAGGGTTTGAACCTGTGCTCCCCTGATCCCAACACCAACGCACTAGACCACTGCGCCACAGCCTCCCACATGAACACTATATAACAATTGTATCCAAAGAACATTTACGTCTCATTTATATCAATCGAAGGCCGCTGTTAACAAAGCACCTGGCAGAACAAGCAGGCTCTTTGTTCAGTGACCTTTTCAGCAGCTTAACAACTTCTACTGAAATATAAAACAAGACATTTTACTCCACATTTTAATTAAATAAATAAGAGGAACATTTATTTTGAGCTATATCCTCTAATGTTCAGGATCGCCTAGGATTTGTTTTGTGTTCATGTGCAGCAGCCAAATGGTTACAGTTCGAGTTATGAGGAAAGACCATGTGTGCGCACAATCTGATCTAAAGTTTCCTTAAAAAATTACATATCTTTCAAAAAATATAATTATATAATATTTGTAAATGAAAAATATAGTGGAGCATTAAGAAACATTTTGTACCTTACCATACTTCAAGGGAAGGTAATAGGCTTTTACATTGTGTGCCTGTTTTGTACTATCAACTATGTTCTGTGTGTGTGTGTGTGTGTGTGTGTGTGTGTGTGTGTGTGTGTGTGTACCTTCAGTAGCCTGTAGGCTGCTTCCTACAGTAGGTGACATATTGCCCTGTTGAGCCGGCTTTGATCAGCCACACACAGCAGGGAACAGGAAGGAGGTGAGGGGAGGCATGAGAGAGCAGGAGATAATAGATGAGAGAAGAGAGGATAATAAAGCCGGCACAAAGGGAAAGGCAGGCGAAGAAGGAGAAAAAAGGAGTAAAAGATTACATTTAAGGGAGGAGAGAGAGACGTGTGGAAGAGCTGCTGGAGAAATGAGATGGGCGAGGTTAGGTAAAACACAATATGGAGACAAGTGGAAGTTCCGGTAAAAAAGGAACACACTGGTCGAATAATACGCTATCATCGCTCAACAAATGGACTATTACTCTCTTTTCTGAACTCACCATATCATTTACCTCAGGCAAGAGTTTCTCAAGAGACTCATTTCCTTGCTATAATGTTCTCCGTTGTTGTTGCTGAGATTGGTTCCTGGTTAGATAGTTGTCAGGTCCACTCAGCTTAGAATAGCCACTGGTAATCAGTTGTCTGTTTGGATTTAGATCACTTGAATACACTGCACTTAAAGGTTTTTTCTTCATTTCTCTAATAAAATATGTATTTGTTCTTCCCACTTACCTCTTAAATGTTAACATGCATTATATCTACTTCTATTTGATGTTTCTCTGTTATTATCAAGTAAACAGTTCAAGCAACTCAAGTTTGAAGCAGAAACACAGTAAGCAAAGCAAATATGTTTTAAGATGGGTCACGTTTAGAATATCATTTACTTCTAACATGTAATGAGATTTCACAACACCAGCTAACTCGGTGAGAACATTTGTAAATCAACAAGTTAGCTGAACATGTTTAACTCAGCTTATTATTATAAGATGCATTTGAAAAATAACTAATAACATGAACTGCTTCATGAAATTGAACAGCAGAGGTAAATGCCAACAGCAGTATTGGCAATATTGCCATGCGCACAGTCTCAGCTGTGCTTCAGATTGTTGGTGTCTGCCAAGTAGCACTACACCCAAAGTTCATCTAAGGCTAATAAGAACATTTCAAATCACAAACCAAAGCCAAACAAATTGGCCAAAATGTGACTTTATGATGCAGCTAAATGAGAGTGAAGTGAAAACCAATGTGATGACAAATAATTCTGATGGTAACATTAATGTCGGTGCTAGATTATATGGCAATCCATTCAATAATTTGTGTTAACCACTTATTGGCGCTAACGTCTGGGATTCACAAAATCAGTAAGAGTCTTTCTTTTGGGACCATGAACAAATGTCAAAGCAATTATCCAGTCCAAAGAAAAGTGGTAGACTGAGCAAATAAAAGACAGAAAGACCCAATTCCCTAAGCCACCCCAACAAGACAATCAAGAAACTTCCGCTCAACAAGGGCTCGCTGCATCAGAGGCGGTTCCTCTTCAGCTCCACAGCGCTCTGATTTTAAGAGCCTGCTCTGATTATGAAGCAAATTTGAAGAGGAAAGAAAGACGGAGGGGTGATGGAGACATGGTGAAGATGTGGGGTTTACACTGAGATAGGTGTTATCTCTCTTCTTCATTTTAAGGTGATATTACTCAAGAAGAAATGTTAATATATCAACTCCTTATCACTGAAACACAGGGTGATAATCCTGAAACGATACCGGGGATCAAATCTACCATCTCTGGCTCTTAATAAAACTTGAAACAGAAGCGTCTCTTTGTATAAACCAGCAGCTTGGAGGAACATTTCAAATTCTACCGGTGATTCTGGCCATACATGATCAAGCTGTAGTTTAATGAAGTGGCATAATCAGAAGTAATAATGTAAAATGTGATATACAGATTAAAATATACTCTAAACACATTAAACAGATTAAGAAAACCAGATTTTAATGTCATAAAAAGTCAATCCTTATAATATGTAACATTCAATTTGGGTGAGAGGACGCTCAAGTCCTGTGTCTTGAAAGAGGACTCAGTGTTTACATTTGTAATAGAGATGAAGAATTAAAGTGGACCTATCATGCTATATTTGAATAATACATTGTAGGGCCATACGCCCCATACCTATATAAGACATGTCTGTGAAGTTTCTTTTTCAAAATACCAAACAGATCATGCATTTTAGCCATGCCTCATTTCGCTCTATTTGCTCTATTCCAGCCCTGTCTTCACAAGGGCTGATTCTGTGGCAAATGAGCTGCAGCTGACCACGCCCCCCTGCAAAGGAGCAGGGCGAGGCACGAGCGTCATGTTACCATGCTGTTACCATGCTGTTACCATGCTGTTACCATGCCACGCAACCTCTCATTCCCCTGATAGGTGGAGAGTTGCCCATATAGGCGGAGCTCCTTGTTTCTGACGTCAGAGATATTTCAAATCTGTATCAGATCCGTTTTTAGAGATTTGGGTATGGAGGAAAAGAGAGAGGGTTGTGTTTTCTGACACTTGGTGAGTTCCCTGACACACCGGGGACACATATTCATGTATAAAAGACGTACAAAAGTGCATTTTGCATGATAGGTCCCCTTTAAATAAGGGCCCACGATATAGAAGCAGAGACAGAAAGTGAGACATGATAGCAGGAAAAGCGTAAAGAGAGCCTAAAGGTGAGGTGGAGACACACAGAAAGAGAGGGTCTCCAACATGAGAGTGAAAATTGGAAATGTGGGAGAGCAAAAAGCAGGAGGGCGAGTGGATGAAGATGGGTTAAAGCCACTCGATGTACTTTTTGTGATTTACTCAGGCCGCCTGCAGAGACACAGCGAGAGAGGAGAGGAGAGAGAGGAGAAGATGAATAGTGAGTTTAATTTGAACGCCTTTGGGGAGTGAGAGGGACAGAAAATGGGGGAGAGAGACGGCGGGTGACAGAGTAGAGAGACAGAGGATTATGCTTATGTAATTTGATGGCTGTTAAGAGGTAAGAGAGGAGAAAGCGAGAGGGTGAGAGACAGAAAGCAACAGAGCCAAAGAAGTGAGTAATGGGAGAAGGAACAGCAGACATTCAGTCCTCTCGTTTCATTACTGCCTCCATTCAATCCTCACATTCATTTAATCTTTTCCAGATACTATTATCAAGCCCTTTTCTTCCCCCTCCCACTGATATAAGGAGGTACATTACAATATCTTACTACTGCTGTGACTTCTGTAATTCGTTAACTATTGATGACTTCCAATACAATTTGAATACACACATTTTTATGCTGAATAAGGAAACAGAGAAAAATGTACTTCAGGACATTTACACATTACTATCATGTCAGCTACTGCAGTTGGGGGAGGGGGGGGGGGGGGGCAATGAAAAGGTTTTAGAAAGGCATCTTTTAGCAATCTAAATATCTAACACAATGTCACTCTAATCCTCCCATAACCTATAGAAACACAAACACACACACAATCACACCACCACTCAGAGGAAATGCTGTCATCAGTTTGCAAAGAGTAGATTTCTAGGATTAACGTGGGACGTGGGAAGTGTGTGTGTGTGTGTGTGTGTGTGTGTGTGTGTGTGTGTGTGAGAAACTCATCACCACATTCCATCTCACACACACAGTCTGGTTTAACTTTGAACACACATAGACATGGATAAACATGGGAAGTGTCTGTGATGGATATGTATAGGAAACATGGATGTTTTGAAAACCTTACTTTACTAAAACAACACCCACGCACACACTAAAGCACCCAGATATTGTTCTAAACTGTATTAAAGTAAACAGGTATTATCTTGAACTGTATTGAAGTGAACATGTATTATTTGGGACTGTTTTGAAGTAATCCTATATATATAAACCTTCTTACCTACAACTCCATAAGGCAGATATCACCAACACACACACATACACCCCCTGTCTCCAGCACACACACATAAACTCCTTGACCCAGATATCAGCAACACACATGCACACACACACACATACACTTCCCCTCACTAACACACACATGTTCTTTTTCAAGGTTCTTTCTGGGGCCAATATAATCCCAAGCACCAATATATCTGTGTACAATGTTTGACACCAATATATTTGTGTACAATGTTTGATTGTTTGGGAAGGAATAGTTTGTGTGAAATCTTTCTTGGGAAAGTAAAGGAGTTAACCCAGGTATAAGATAAAAAGTGATTCTGACCTTGTATAGTTCCGAGGCTGTCACGCTCTGTTCAGAAGAAAAATACTTTTTCCCAGAACTCTGATTCGCTGTATTGGGCCCGACCCAAAGTGAAAAACAACTGTAATGTATATGTTGGGGTATTTCTTTATTAAATTTGGACAAATCAAGGCCATCTCTTTCCCTCTACTTCCAGTACATATTGAATGCTAGCAGTTTTAGCGCCAAAGTAACTCAGAGAAATGAATTTCATATTTATTTACTGAATTAACTCTTCAAAAAAGCACACTTTGGTCATATAAAACACATTTCTGTTCATCTTCTTATCAATCTGATGATAACGTGAAGACTATAAGAAGACAAAGTGAAATTAGTCAAAGTAGTCCAGTTTCAGTTCTCTTCTATTCTGAGACAGCTGGAGGATTTCTGGTCCAGCTCACTGCGACATTCCTCCATCTTCATCAACAGATCTGTAGTCATGGGGTGATCAACGCCGTGTGTGAGCTTTATAATCTTGAAGGCCTGCAAGAGGAGAAATGAACACACTTAAAGTTGCACTAGACACCATTAATGCGATCCTGTCTGGCTCCAGGTTCAGTTGTTCCTTTTACAATTAAAGAAGCATTTCACAAGGAGGCAACTCATCATTATAGCTTTCAACTCAATATAATAGCTTACAGTAGCTATCCCATGTTAGCCGAACAACCAGGGTAAGGAAATGTGAACATTAGTTTTTCCAATGTTTACTAGTATAGATCAGTAGGTAACAAAACCGACCTACTAAATAATAATAGCAAGTGTTTGTTTATCATAGCAATAATATCAGGGTTTCTAATTATTTGGGAGTAGTTTTTTTATGATTTAGATCAAGATGTTGCTAGCTTGTGTCTTTGCTGTCATTCCTGCTACTTTTAGACCTGTCTGATAACATCTCTCCTCTCAATTCTCCAGACTTCAGCAACACTTTGTTGAGGAAAGTGTTATCACTGATAAAAAGGATGGACACACATAAACAAATAAGAGCATAGCTGTACAAGATAATGTGATAGCATTTCCTCCCTCACACCTGTTTGAAGGTGTCCAAAGCGTCCTCGATGTGTTCCAGGTAATGTTGCAGCTTTCCGACTCTCATCAGCTGGACTCCATGGACTGGATGGGGATCAGGGTAGTATTGCCTTTATAAAGGAAAGAGAAAAGGAAAAACTTGCTTAGTTTAGTGACCGTAATGCAATTCCTTCATTGCAACTTGTCCAGGTCATTGGGTGTGCGCAGGATATGCCAGGTAGCAAAAACATCCTTTCCCCCAGCCCTGTATCCAGCTCCTCCTGGACCAAACATGCAAAAACTCTCTTGTTATACGCCGGCTAGATTGCTTCTATCAACAGTCCGATCACCCTATACTCCCCCAGTGAATATACATAATCCTTAAAGAAAAAACACTCTTAAATAAACGATGCACAGTAGTGGCACGACTATGAAAAAAGATCCCCTCTGTGGTCCACTTGCTCTCTTTCACACTGAGAGCCTGAGACACTTCACTCACACTCACAGGCGTCAGACAACAAGACAGATAATAAATAAACAAGATAATTACAATTAGCTTTGCCGGTCAGTGTCTGTAAACAAGTATGATGGCTATACCAATAGGTGTGTGAGAAAAATGAATTGAACCAGCAATAACTTATAAATGATTTTAGTATTTTTCTCAGGTGCATTATGGATGACTCCAGTTTACCTGAACATGTGTGTGAGCATGTGTGTGTGTTATACATGCTTTTGTGTCTAAGTATATATTATTTGGCATCCATTTTCAATGAATTCCTCTCCATTCCAGTCTCACTACTTCAACATACAGAGCAGCATAACTAATACACATAATCCCAGCATTAAAGACACAGTCCCACCAACATATAATGTTTATATATGCAGACCACTTGTATCACATGTGCTGTACTATGCTATTCCTGTGAACTGTGTATGTGTATATACTGTAAGCATGAATATACTGTTCCTTATCCACAAATCACACGTGCGCACCGCAACTTTGTAGCGCCTTCATTTCCCCAGAAGCTAATCTTCCTGACAGAATAAGATACAACATTAAAGAATTTCACACACAGGAAAACACAGAGCAAAACTACATGATCCGTTTTTAATAATTTAGCCAGTTTCAAATCTCACAATCTAAAATGCAAATATTTACCCTTAAACTGAATTTGTATTTACGCATGACAGAGATGAATACCCATTGATGCTTAATGCTACACATGGATGCTTGATGACCTTACAGTACAGTACACCCTGCTTTAAAGTCTAAACACACATGCTTTAAGGAGACAGTTCACACACAAAGAGCCAGGACATTCTTAATCCCATAACGATAAATACCAACCAGGGACCGTGAGGAAGTAGCTTTGTTGTTGGTAAACACTGCAGTTCTCAAAACACTCATTTAGCTGACTCCACTTGTCGTTTATCCTCCTTTCTGCTCCTTCCCTCTCCTCTAATCTCTCCTTCCTTTTCCTTTCTCACATGTGCTTTGCTGCTCTCCTACCTGTTTATGTGTGTGCTCTGCGGCCCGCTAGCGGCAGGGATTAAAGTGTGTGACGCTGGAGGCTTTCTCTTCTCCTCTGCTGCACTTCACTCATCCTTCGCTCCACCTTTCTGCCCTGTTAAATCTTCCTTGTTTCCTGCTCTCTCTCTCGCTGTGCTCTTATGATTACACACACAAAAGGAAAACAAAATCTTGTATAACCGCTATAAGGCAGCATTTAAATGCATGCTGACAAAGCACTTTCAGACAGATTTACATTTCTTGTCTAGCTCATACTCTCTCTGACACTCACACAAACACACACAAAGAACTGAGCACTGACACAATGATACACACATGCATGCTATAGTAATAATATATGAGCATGCATGCACACAAAGAAACGCTCAATTTCATTTCGCTTTCACTCTCGTTACCCTAGTTTATTTGAAAGATTTCCCTTCACTCCAGAGTAAACACACCACAAGGATTCAATACGCTCTACATTCAATCACACGTAATTATAAACTGCTCTGTATCTTCTGTTAACAGAGCATTCATCTTCATTATTTCTTTATGGGCTGAAACATAACTTTCCAGCGATAAAGGTTTGTCACTCTTTGATTGGAAATGAAAATCAGTTTTCTGTAGGGAGTGGAATCAAAACTAATTAACTGGTTGTGGCCTCAGTCAGAGTCATTAAAAACTCGGTAGCTTTGTTGATAATTCACCAGCAGAGTTTTCATTCACAATGCTAATAGCTCATTTGTTCATACCTTCAAGCCCCACTAAATTACTAACTGACAGGCTGACCAATTACAGAGATGCTCCGCGGCCAATCCTGTGGACGGGATTGAATCATTAAATAGGAAGTTCAAATACTGAACCAACAACATTAGTCGTACATGAATAACAGCAAGTTACAATATTGATTTAATTACAAAGCCAGTGACTCAAGCCACCGTGACGTGCAAACACAAACTAACACCAAACACCAATTATATTTCCTCTTTGCATATAGAAACGCACAGCAATTAAAATAATTTCATTAACTTGCTGTCTCCTGAATTACCCTCTCCTTTTGCCCCCGGGAGAGTCAATTGAATAAAAGATACGATCTTGCCGTTAGAAAGCCATAGCTTTCGGCTATGAGTAAGAGAAAGGGCAGGAAGGAAACATTAATAGTGGTGGAAAAGAGTGGCATTTCAGGCAAATGCAGTGGAACTAATGAGGCTCTCGTTCAGAACAAAAGATCCGCAGCCTGCTGTAAGTGAGAGGGAAACATGGATTATTTTACTAAGTAGAAAAACGAAGAAGGAGAAGGAAACATGGAGGAAAGATTATCTGTGAATATTCTTCCTAATTGCATTTTGTTTTGTTTTCTGTCCTTTCACACTTTTTGCCTCACACAATGTTACATATAAGCTGAGTCTACTTTAATCAAAAAGGGATGCTACATGGAGTTCATTTATCCAGTATTTCACAAGAAAGATGTAAAGTCAGAATTTTCTTTAGTGGAGATAACCATCAACTAGCAACGCCACTTATCTATCTTGCAACTCCTTGAATCTACAATTTCTACAAGATTGTGAGAATCAAACATAAGCAGAAATCACCCCATGAGGTGTTCTGTAACCAGATCCTGAATTGGAAATACATACACTTGAATTGTTCATTAAGAGTTCATCTGAAACTTGCTGGTTAATTATTCTGTACAACTTGTCTTCCTCTTCTTAGGTCAGTATTTTGTTATCTTCAGCACAGAGTAAAAAGAACAGTGCTGGGTTTAAAAGGCTTTGTGATCCATGAAGACTGACAGCGTGGGTGCACTCCACCGGTCCACCGAGGCCACTGTGTTGATGCAGATATCTTATCCAACAGATTCCCCTCTACAGAACTGCTGAATGGATGCAAATCAGGAGAATCTACAGAGAGAAGTCCTTGCTTCTCTATTTTGAGAGAATCGCCAAAAACATAAATGCATGGAGGCTGAACACCATTCAAAACATGTAGCTTTGACTCTCCATAAGTGCTGCTCTGCAAATCTCAATAGGATGCAACATCATGTATGATTGGACTGTAAGCAACAACCCAGAGAGGAAAGATAAATCAAATGATCCATTTAGGAGCTTAAGAATAGACTTCTTGATACAAAGACAGCTCTGTGGGCATGTTTTCAGGAATACATAAACACTCGTGCTTTCATGTCATTATGAATGTGTGTGTGAGCAGAATATGTGCAGCATGGACACATTCAATAACCCTGGTGTGTGCCACCTGCAGCAGGTGAGCATTAACCGCACACGGGCGCAGGGAGAAACCATCTCCATACATCACAAGCTGAATAGAGAATCGAAAAGAAAAAAACCTGCAGAGTGAGAAAGAAGAAAGGAATACAGAATGAGGGGAAGGACAGGAGAAAGAGAGACTCCGGCAGCGATCTTTCTTCTCTGCCATCTGAAGAGCCCAGAGGAAGATAGGGGATGAATATGGAAGATATTCCTCCTACTCTCTCTCACTTATTTCTCCTGAATGCTTTTGTCTCCTCCTTCATCCTTTCATTGTTGTCTCCCTTCCTTGCAAAACTAATTCTCACTGCATTCCTCCTTTATGCTTTACTTTGTACAGTTTTTCTAACTAACACCCTGTTTTCCCCTCTCCCTTGTGATTCTGTTATTCTCGTTTCCCTTCCCTTCATCCCTCTGCCCCTCTCTCATTCGTCATGTATCACCTGATCAAATCCCCTCTCCCTCTTCCATCCTCACCTCACACCTCCCTCCTCTCTCCCTGAACACCCACAACCATCCCTCACTTCGGTTTCTGCTGCTTTGAGACACGTTTTCCAGTTTCTTTCAACTGACACCAGACCCTTCTCCTCATCAATATCTCTCTCTTTCTTCTGCTCGGTGAATGATCATGTATTGATAACATACTGCAGATAGGTTGCTCTGTTAGTGTGATCACAGGAATACGTTTGAGTTAAGAGTTGGATGAGAAACACAGTGCAGAAAAGACGCGAGTGAAAATGAGTGAGGGCTGGAGGACCTCATCTGGAAAACAATTAAAACTGTTGATGCAATTTACTGTAATCTGACTTTTGGATCACACTCAAAGTTTGGATTTGTTCAGATCTTAGATTATTTTTGAATAATTCCTCCCTTCATTAGGACAGGATATTTGTATGTCTGCTAATTGCTAGTGCTCTCTTTGTCTCCCTTTCATCTACTCCCATCTCATACATTTTCCTGTCTTCTCTTTCTTTGTACATGTTTTTGTTTTGATGCACACTCAACTTCTTCTGCTGCCTATTTGTGTACAATTAAGACTTTGAACAGCTTTTCTCTAATCATGTTATAATCAAATCTTTCCCTTTTAAATACGACATGATTTAGGTCCCCACTAAATCTAAATCCAGCTAATATACTGATATTGTCTTGCAAGCCCAGATATCACAGTGTATCCTGAGATTTGAAAACATTTACTGTATTAAGCTCAATTTGAAGGATGTGTGTTTTCCACCAGTCCAAGGATTATATTTTTTAATTTCTTCCCTCAGGGTACACTACATTATTTCCATGAATGAACACATTACTCTGATGCCTGTCCACAAAACATAATTACCATGTGTTTGTAAACAACCCTGTTTAGCTCGATTTCACCTCTGCAGGGATAACAGATGGGATCCTTGTCTCGTTGATCAGGACAAAGAGTCAAATCTATCACATTGTGAAATGAAACAACAGAGGAAGCAGTACATTTTTTCTTTGCTGTGCATTTTCCCAATCTCTACAGGTAATCTGAGAATCTTCCCTCTCTTCCAGAGTGTTACCACGATGGAGCTGGCTCCAACTAAAATAACATGAAATGCCGTCTGGAAGCCTTGTGATGACAATTAAGGCGTCGGGATTGAGCAGCAGCCCCAATCTTTGAAGTAATAATGCACAGACAAAACTGTTGCGCAAGTCGGCCCTAACTAAAGCAGCTGCCCTTCAGATGCACTCTGGATGAGTCACTCCTGCCCTTTTCCTCACATCCAGTCTTTCAATCCAACTGGATATCCTGATTTATAGATGGAGCAGAGGAAGTTTTGTTCCACTTTAAATTATAGAAAGATTGAGCCATCCATTGAACCAATGTCACACACACACACACACACACACACACACACACACACACACACACACACACACACACACACACACACACACACACACACACACACACACACACACACACACACCACACACACACACACACACACACACACACACACACACACACACACACACACACACACACCACACACACACACACACACACTACACACACACACACACACACACACACACACACACACACACACACACACACACACACACACACACACACACACACACACACACACACACCACTTCAGGGGACATTACATTGACTTACATGCATTTCCTGGAGACTTATCCTAACCGTAACCATAACCAACACATGCCAAACCCTAACTCTTACCCTAACCAAGTATTCACCCTAAAATTAATGATTCCCCTCATGGGGACCTCCAATTTGTCCCCATAAGGGGCGAGGCGAGTCCCCACACGTGACTGTGTAAACAGATTTAGGTCCCCACAAGTATAGTAATGCTAGGACACACACACACCTGTATACTGGAAGTGTTTTCTCCCCGTATCCCAGAGCTTCCTCCCAGTGTCCCAGGTGAATTGAAGCATCAATAGCCATGTCGGTCATCTTGAGTTTATACAGATTTTCATCTGGTACGTCATCCCCGACAGTCGATAATAGCTGACTGCAGTTCTCTAGTAGTGCCGGCCAATCTGAAGGGTCACTAAAGGAAAAACAACATTCATACTGGACGCTGTCAAAATGTGAAAATTAAAAACTGAACACTTGTATCTTGAGGAAATCTTGCTCATTTATTCGGTCAACTTTGTATTACTGATGAAATGTCATCAGATGAGAGCTTTGACTTATTTAATCATCTTCCCATAATACAGTAGAAGATCGATGATAAATATTCTCATTAGATCTCTGAGGTAAAGGATACCCGACTCTGCCTTCAGTCCTTCCAGTCTCGGCAGAGCCTCTTTCAGCGGGCACCATTTTGATTCGTTCCCTGACAGCATCAGTCCGTCCTAGGAGAGAGGGGACATTGAGATCCACTTCACAGACATGACCCAACAAACAGGTCAATATATAAACAGGTGTTATGATGAAGAGTGGGTAGATTGAGCAGCATAAAACAGACAGAATAGAGTGGGTTTAACAACATTTTAATACCTGAATATAAATTAAATATCTGAGAACACCCTCAGACTTCCTTTGAAATACTGCAGTGCAGGAAAAGTGTTCAGCACGTCTTTACTGTGTGTTGATTAGCAAAGATCTCAAGGTTATTTTTTTTGTATAGTTAAAGAAGAACATCTTATAGACTGAAGGGTTTCAAAACAACTTGATTTTTCACAAAAAAGACCACATAGGAATAAATGTGCCTCTATTGACAGTTGGAAAATACTGCATCAACAAACCCCAGGGACTCTAGCCTCATCTACAACCTTGATAATAGGTAAACTAGACTTACGGCCCATCCACACAGCGGCGTGCGTTGAAAGCTTCACCATTCACTTTGAATGGGGTGACGTCACTTTTCGCCAAACTGCATTGTGGGAAGCGAAGCGGAGCTTTGCTGGCGTGGCTCGCTGCGAAAGTTGAGCAATGTTCAACTTTTGAAGCCTCGGCAGAAGCGTCAGCCAATCAAATCATATGCCAGTACAAGCTCTAGCCAATCAAACCGCTGCTTGTGTGTCGGGGGCGGGAGATTCATGTGATTGGTTGTTGGTTGAGTTTCAGACACGCCCGCCGGCAAGCTTCAACGCATGCCGCTGTGTGGACGGGCCGTTATCCTACATTCTAGTTTGAGATGTGATTGAAAAAATAAAATTACATCTGTCAAGATAGCCTTGTTGTTTCATGTCCATCTTAACACACACACACACACACACACACACACACACACACACACACACAGACACAACACCACACACACACACACACACACACACACACACACCACAACACACACACACACACACACACACCACACACACACACACACACACACACACACACACACACACACACACACACACACACACACACACACACACACACACCACACACACACACACACACACACACCACACACACACACACACACACACACACACACACACACACACACACACACATATATAGATAAAAACACAAAACACACACACACACACACACACACACACACACACACACAGAGAGAGAAAAACACAAAACCACACACACACACACAGAGAGAGAAAAAACAACAAACACACACACACACACACACACACACACACACACACACAGAGAGAGAAAAACACAAAACACACACACACACACAGAGAGAGAAAAACACAAAACACACACACACACAGAGAGAAAAACACAGACACTGTTTTCTAGGTTTGATGTCAACAGTCATCAGTCACCATGACGACTTTGGGTCACAAACCAGCAGCCTGCCATCATCATCAGAGGATTAAAGAGAAAGAACAACAGAAAGTACGTGTGTGTGTGTCTGTGTGTGTGTTGTATATTGAACAAAGGTGGGTTGAATAAATGAATGCAATTGTCCCAGAAAATCAACCGAGTGCTCTCTCTTACCTTATCTAGAACACACGCACACATTTGCACAGTGCTGTTGTGTTGTGTTAGACCAAAGTGTCATGAACGGCTATATAGAGAACAAAGCTAGAGACAGGAGTGAAGGCAGGGAAAAAGAGAGACAGAGAAAGAGAGAGGGACGTATTGCAAGTGAAAGACTGAGTGGACTAAGATGGATGGAAAAGAAAACTGCAGGAGAAAGACAAGATAATATTTCTCATTTTTCAGTAGGTGGTCGGAGGGGGAGAGGGAAAGGGGGGAGAGAGGGAAAGGGGGGAGAGAGAGGTAAGAGGAGGTGTAGCGTGACGGAGTGACGGAGAGGAAGAGGAGGACATCAGGAGATAAGAGAGGATGTGAAGGTGAAGGAGGGAAAAGGAGGAGAGGTGCGTGTGTGTTTGAGAGGGACAGAGCGCATACCTGTGTGTTTGAACTTCTGGTATTATACACACATGTTCCAGAGAGGTTTTAAGCAATAACTATGTTTGCAAAGTTTAAAGACTTTTTGGTTAAATCTGGATTAGGGAAGAACTCCATGCATACACATTTCTCCTTCACAGTGGTTTCTCATACTGCGAGATAACACACTGCAATCCAATTCAATTTCGAACAGTAACCCTCACCACTGCATCACCTCCATTGTGTCATCAAATACAAGCCCTCTCAAGGTTATGAATACAGTTATTGTCTGTGCTGTAAGTGAACAGAAATGTACCGAGTGATTCATCTACTCCGGGGAATATATCTTTGTATTTTCTTCAGCCTGCATTCTACAATATTTCAAAGCAGTGTTTAGTTCAAAAAAGTGTATACATGAGCAGTATGAAAAGATATGTGTGGAATACCTGCATAGTATGTAGTAATCAAACATTTCTGGACTTATATTATCAGGATACTTTCAAAAGAAACATACAAAGAATTCACTACCCCCAAAATGAAAATGTGTAAATTGCTCGTCCCTTGATATGTAACCTTGATTCTCCTCCAGAATTTAGAGCTACACTTTTAATTGACATACAACTATGGTTAAAGTCATCCTTAAATTGAATAAATGCTATCCTCCAAGTGCCACTCCCAGTTGGATCATTATGTCCATGTTAATGAAGCCATTGGCATAAATTATGTTTGGAAATGAATGACGATTATGTAAATATTTGAAACCATGAAAAATCTGGCTCTGACAAAGTGATGTGTGTGTGTGTGTGTGTGTGTGTGTGTGTGTGTATGTGTGTGTGTGTGTGTGTGTGTGTGTGTGTGTGTGTGTGTCTTACTTTCTCTTGAGAGTCACAAAGCTGGCAGTGACATGTAAAATGGTATTGGTCCTCCAGCTGTCTCCTTCGATCTTCAGTCAACGACAACGTCTCGATGTAGCTTATAGTCAGCTGAAAACAGTGAAGCAGATAACATTTTTGAGTGTGTGTGTGTGTGTGTGTCTTCCAGATGGAATGGATGCATCTCATTACATGGTCAGTAGGGAAGGTATAGTATGGAAAATGAGGACAGACGCTGCCATGTTAAGACGTGTCATCTTCTGCTTGTGTTGCAATGATTTTTTACTTTGCTACAACGCTCAGGATTACTTTAAAAACATTAGGTTTACTGTACTTCCATCCACATGTATTATAACATTACAAAACTCACATTATAGTCAGTGATTTTACGCCTGTGTAAAATATTGCTCTTAGTGTCAGATCATTCCAAACAGCCTTGGGCATTGGCACATCAATAACAACAGTGAATAAAAAAAACATTCAATAAATATTGCTCATAAAAAACATGAACGTTAAAGCAGAGGCATCATCATAGTCGATAAAGTCAGTATTTCCCAAGGTGTTAATGTTGGGAGGATGAAGTGTGTACTTTTTATGCTCATACCTCCTCTTCAGGGTTGATATCTCGAACAGCTCTCAGATTCAGTTTGGTTCCCACAAACACCATCACACAGTTTGGCCTACAGTCGTGGTTTAGCAGAGATAAACTGGGAGAGAGCAAACAGGGGGGGAGAGGAGGAAGAGAGGAGGTTAAAGAGAGGAGGTTAAAGAGAGGAGAAGAGATAAAGCAGGGAAGGGAGGAAAAAGGGAGAGTTTCTGTGAATACATGTTTTTCAAACCCTTCCTGGCAAAGACAAAGACAGAGAGCACATCATAACGGTTAAAAATGTACAAGAGCCTCATCCTGCTGATTCACCAACTGCCACATGTCTAACAGTTGAAGGGTTACTCAAATCACTAATGAGACTAATGTTGACTGAAATGTTCATTCGTTCCAACATATTCATGAGAGTAAAAACACATGTAGTGACACATCCATTACATTACATGTCACTTGTTAGACGCTTTTATCCAAAGCAACTTACATACTCAATACTGTGGGCAATCCCCACAGGTGAAGTGTCTTGCCCAGGGACACAACGACATGCTGACTGCAGCGGGGTTTGAACCTGTGACCCTCTGATCCGAACACCAAGGCTCTATCCACTGCGCCACACGCCGCACATCCCTCTCAAGATCATAATCCATATAGCTTAGAGTGACAGCTGTGGGATGTGTGTGTCATCCCCGTATCTAAGGTGCTGTTAGGGGCCGCATGGCTTCTCATAATAGGAGATCTACACATTTAAGTTAAGACTGAGTGCTCAAATAAACCTCAGACAAAAAACCAAGACAATTCCCTGGACAGTATGACAAATGAATACTCTGCTTCTGTCATAACAAATGTCAATCTCTATTTGTTTTTTCGCTCGTTCTGCATCGCTGTCTCTCATAGACAGATACAAACAAATCAGGAAACCATGGTACTCTACTTCTGTCACAACAAAGAGTCATTTCCCAGATTCAAAATAAATAAAGCCAATCCTCCTTCCCATTCACGTGAACACTGACTGACAGCATCATAACGCTGATGACAACAATTATTGTTTTTATTTATGCTTTAAATTAAATGCATGAATGGCTTTTTTCCTTATGTTTTAATTTACCAGTTGGACTACTTTTAATCCGGATGAAACATAATTTTAAGAGAATATTAGGAAATACAAGTGTAAGTATGATGTGTAAAGCAGATTTGAAGGGAGAAAGGCTGGATTGATCAATGTCATTTTTTGTTGGCTGAAATATTGATATATGCCTGCTGGCACAGCATGACTGAACCAGTAGTAATACTGAGTTCTCTGTGTTTGAGATGGACTAAAATTAGAAATACTATCTTAATTCAGCAGCACCACAAACCAATGGCTCAGAAATTATTAGAGACTTCGGTCAACACCTCTCAACATCAACGCTTTCTTGAAGTAGAATTTATTGTAAGACTGTTTTATTAGTCATCATTTGTTTAAGTCAGGTATCTCAAAAAAGGGCAACTGATTGTGACTTGAATCTGAGTTATGCCTCTGTACGTCCCCATTAGAGGTAAACAGTAGAGTCTCTCCCAGAGCTTGCCTTCTCAACCTTTTCTGGACCTGAGATTTGCTTCCCGCCAGCTTACTTTACATTTTCTCCAAATCTTGAACCATGACATTTCTTCAGGATTTGTTCCGCCTACCCAGTTTCATCTCTCTCTGGAAAATGTATTCCAGGTCTTGTAAGGTTATTTGTGTACTCCCCAAGGGTGTGACCTATCCATTTTCACTTTCTCTTTATTTCACTGTGGCTCTATCTTTCTTTCTGTAATCCGCCACAGTGCCTCATTCGTGGTTGTAATGGGCCGACATTATGTAGCGTAAAGCACCTGTTGACTAACATCTGTATCTTGCCTTGGGGGGGCTCTAGTGGTTTGCCACATCTCAAAACCATAAGGCAGAACAGTTTTCACGTTGGAATTAATGATACGTAGCGAGGTGTTGTTGGAGAACTGGCTTCATAAACCAGATTGGCCGTAGTGTCTTAAACGCCTGCTGTGCTTTACAAGTGTGTTTCTCTATGCTCTTAACTGCTGCTCCATTGCTGCTGATGTTGCACCAATAGGATGTGAAATGTTCACCTCCCTGCTGAGTGTGACGGGAAGTTGCTTCAGGTTTATTCTCATGGTCTTGATTATTAGAGCTATGACGAAGTAAGTGTATAGTCTTATAATAGTCGTCTTGTATGTAGCCTGCTCCTAATGAATTGAAATAAAAAGCCTGAAAGACAAAAACAGGTAACTAAACTTTAAAGATTTGCATATTACCCGGGCTGAGACTGTTATGGTTGTTCATCTTTTTCTTAAATTAAAGTGTTTAAAACCTCCCTGACCCCATAAAAGAGACATTTACTGTCACTGCACACATAGCTGGAAAAAAATACTCAAGAGGTTGCTCTGTTTGTATGACCCCATCCATTACTGCTGTTCCTGTTTGTCATATTCATAGAGCAAAATAATGGGTGCAAGAGATAAGGAGTGTGTGTGTGTGTGTGTGTGTGTGTGTGTGTGTGTGTGTGTGTGTGTGTGTGTGTGTGTGTGTGTGTGTGTGTGTGTGTGTGTGTGTGTGTGTGTGTGTGTTTAGGTAAAACCATCAGTAACCCCCTGGCTTTGTTCTACAGTGGAGAAGTTACGGGTTGAATATCAACTAGAAATCAATCCCTCCAAATGATGGTTTTATCTGATGGAGAGCAGCTCATTAGCATACTAATTAGATGAATTAACTAAACCGCATCTCACATTAACACCAACTGTTGCTGAATACTGCAGCATAGAGAGCCGTATATCACACGGGTAGAGATGATAAAGAACTAATCATTGATGATATTCATTGAAAGAAAGGGTTGAATACTTTCTTCCATATGTTACTGTCCTTAGATAAGAGGTTCTCTCTGTGTCTTTGTAGTTCACTACAGCACTAATGCAGCAGACTTCAATTAAATAGCACTAAAAATAACAATCAAATTTAGTGCAAAGCTTTCACATGATACTAAAATAAATGACAGGACTTAAACGCGTTTGGTTTATTTAGCCGACGTGACTCAAGTTATTTGTTCCCAGTCTGAAGCGAGTCCCTAGTCCCCATTTTTTCCTATACACACATTAAGTTAAGTCACTGACTATACATCAAATCAAGTCGATTCCTTAATTAAGGCCGATCAAGTCACTAGTCTGTTTGACTTCCAGGTCTAGTTTTAAATCATTTATTTTCTCTCATAATGTTGCAATGGCTCTAATAGACTTAAGTTTACGTCTCAGATGTTTGGATACGACCGCTTTCATTCATTTGTATTATATAGGATTGTGTTGTAATGTAAAACCTCTGAAACTCCATTATCATCATAGTGTGAGTTCAAAATCAAATATTGGCTGTAATTATTCGTCCGTTAGCAATTAAAAAAGAGGCAGGACATTCATATGCTATGATTATCATTTGCTATCAGCCGTGTTTGATTTGAAACAACTCTAGTCAAAAATCACGAACCCATACTATACGAGATGTACATCATATTAATGTCCAAACTCTGAGGTAGTAAAAAACTCTTACATGACACTTTTGAACAATTTCTTTTTGAAAAATATATTCCAATATGTAGTCCCGTTTTTCAGATTTTGTATCATATTGTCAGCTCATCTCACCTTCCTGTTTTCGTTTCAGTGCATCTCCATGAGGATTTAGCACATGGTTTACAGTATGTTACTCTGAGAGATGATATGAAGTTGGGATAGATTACAAGTCAACTGTGAATAAACAAACAAAGGATGTGATTTTACAATGTATTTTTCAGAAAAAAAGATCAGCTGAGAGTACAGAGACAGACAGAGAGAAGGATGAGGGCAGTGGAGTCAGAGAGGAGAGTGAGAAAGTCAGTAAATGAGAAGAGTCATGGCGTGAACAGAGGTGTAGCCTTGCCAGAGTAATCCCCCCTCTCTCTTCAGCAAACCCAGTTGTTGCTAGGCAACCCAAAATATGAATAGGCAGGGGACCATCCTGCGAAAAGGCCCATCATTTATGGATGAGTTACGACACAAATCGCAGACACACACTGACACAGACACACGCTGTTTGGCTGAGCTTTGGTAAAGCCACTGTGACCATCTGACATCTCAACGCCAGCCAGATAAACTGGAAGAGATACCTGCAGAGTGTGTGTGTGTGTGTGTGTGTGTGTGTGTGTGTGTGTGTGTGTGTGTGTGTGTGTGTGTGTGTGTGTGTGTTGGTATAGCTCTAACAACATGTGCAACGACAGGCCAAATCCCATCCCATTCACTCAGGACTCAATACAGGGATTACAGCGCATTCCACCTCTCTCTCTGTGAGTGAGTTTGTGAGTTTGTGTGTGTGTGTGTGTGTGTGTGTGTGTGTGTGTGTGTGTGTGTGTGTGTGTGTGTGTGTGTGTGTGTGTGTGTGTGTGTGTGTGTGTGTGTGTTGCGTGTGTGTGTGTGCGTGTGTGTGTGGGTGTGTGTGTGGCCTAGCATTACTATACTTGTGGGGACCTAAATCTGTTTACAGTCACGTGTGGGGACTCGCCTCCCTTATGGGGACAAAATGGACGTCCCCATAAGGGGAATCATGAATTTGAGGGTGAAGACTTGGTTAGGTTTAGGGTAACATTAAGGGTTAGGGTTAGGCAGGTGTTGGTTATGGTTAAGGTTAGGATAAGTCTCCAGGAAATGCATGTAAGTCAATGTAATGTCCCCTGAAGTGATGTATACATGGTATGTGTGTGTGTGTGTGTGTGTGTGTGTGTGTGTGTGTGTGTGTGTGTGTGTGTGTGTGTGTGTGTGTGTGTGTGTGTGTGTGTGTGTGTGTGTGTGTGTGTGAGCAAGACAAGAATCACATATGAGTTTGAGTGTAACCATGTATTTCTCCATGTGTTCTCGCTTCTCTCTGCGTCCCCCCGTCTTCCCCAAACAGCGTTATAATATTCTGTCAACATTCATTTTCAAGGTTTCGCCTCATGACAAAA
This sequence comes from Gymnodraco acuticeps, assembly GCF_902827175.1. Classification (NCBI taxonomy): domain Eukaryota; kingdom Metazoa; phylum Chordata; class Actinopteri; order Perciformes; family Bathydraconidae; genus Gymnodraco; species Gymnodraco acuticeps. The sequence goes on from NW_022990368.1 coordinate 512,645, forward strand.
ATCACTTCCCTTTCTCCGTTCTTCCTTGTGCTTCAAATAACTGTCAGGAAAATAGCAATGGGGGCTTTGGAAAGTGAGCAGATAAAGAACGGCTGGGGTTGGTTGAGGTGCGTCGATGTGGCAGGTAACTTAAGAGACACATTTACATTTTGTGGAATCTTTAGTGTATGAATGAGGAAGAGAGAGGCACCATCTAACAGTAATTATGAGCCAGATTGAAATTAATGATGCTTTTTGGATTTGTAATGCTTCACACATTGCCCTTTGAGTGTGCGTGTGTGTATGTGTTACCTAGGATACAGCCCAACTCCAATCTCCTGCAGCTCTCCGTCACTGATGGTGAAACAATTACATGTCACCTAAAGGAGAGGATACAAAAAAAAGGGGGAGAAAAGAGAGAGACATGATTTGTTAAATTGCCTCAGGGAACCAACAATAGCTTTCATCATATGTTCTGAACATTTTTACATATCTTTGGCACTTGCAAAACCCCACCGGCACTCCAACTGAAACATGACATTCAACGTTTTCTTTTTGAGATGCAAAGGATTTGAATGTTTGAATTTACCACCTGGTTATTTTTGAGCCGGGAACATTTTATTTATTTCAAAAGGAAAATGAACGTTTCTCGCCTGTAATATATTTTTTTCGTCAACAAAGTAAACCGAATTGTGTATCAGTGATCATGTGCAGTGAATTTAAAAACAAGTGAAATGTTTTTTAGTTTCCCTCAGGCCCTGTGAAAATGATAAAGTGAAAACATTTGAGAGTAAATGTTTTTTAAAGACAAATTTCCTTGGAAACAACAACAAAGAGACAGATAGCAGGAAACACACAGACACAACGATATTCCTTTTGGGAATAGAGCTGAGATGAAAGTGATTCATCAGCTTCAACATGATGGATGTTTGACGGAAGAAGACAGGAGGAAAAAAGGAGACGAAATGTGATAGACTTCTTCTTGGAGTCACTAAAGACAGGAAAAGCATGGTGCTATTAAAGCTCTTAAGGAAACATTAATTGCATATATATATTGGTTTGTTTCTTTCAACTAACTAAGTTGGATCAGAGATGGTTTAAATAACAAAATGCTTGAAGAAGTTGTTTAAAGAAGAGAGACAGGAAGAGATGATCGAAGGAGAAACGGCAATAAACACACCAAGGAGTGATAGATAAAAAAGAAAGATGGTCTCTGATGTGTCAATTAGTGAGCGGTGCTGGTAAACAAGTGTGTGTGTGTGTGTGTGTGTGTGTGTGTGTGTGTGTGTGTGTGTGTGTGTGTGTGTGTGTGTGTGTGTGTGTGTGTGTGTGTGTGTGTGTCGGTGGTCGTGGTGTGTCTGTCTGCATGGGGTCGAAGGGAGTAGATAGACAATTGTAACTTTAGTAACATAAGTATTCAGACTGTCAGATAAAGAGGCAGGCTGAGCTATGCAGAGAAGGAGGGTAGGATTTAAAGTGAGCCACAGACAGATATTCCTCATCCGATTGGATTTGAATCTGCAGTTGTAATAAACACCATTAGAGCCGAGCCTCATGGGAAATAAAGCTTTTTACTCAACTTATTCATAATAAAGCCGACAGGAGGGAATGTGATTACATAGAAAAACACTGAGGGACTCACACGTATATACAGGACTACGCAGATCTTAAACAAAATCCTCCACACACACACAAAGCGTTCATTCTTCATCTCACACACACTTACACACACTTCATTGATATTCAGTTGCGTTCACTGTCATCTATCATCTGTGCCATAAGGCATCCATTAAAGTGAGGGGGACACAGACAACATTTAATATGGCAATATGTTGTCTGCGAATTGCAATACATCAAGATAGAATAACACTTAAGTACTTTTACGTGATTTTAATGAAGTAGTACAAAACACAGGAGTAACACAATCGATTCATCGTTTAAATGCAGGACATTCCTCCAGGTTAAAAAAACGATTTGGTGCTTTTCTTTGACTGTGTGAGAAACAACAACTCCTAAGGTTTGTGGACTGTTGATTGTACAACAATGGCAATGTAAGTATAACAGCACTGATTTGTGAAACTGTGAGGGGCATCTTTTACAAATGTTTGACTTTTAGACAACAACAACGAACCAAAAAATAGGTGATGAGTCAGATTACCAAATAATGAAATAATGCTTAGTTGTAGCCCTACAGTACATAACATGACAATTGACTGAATAAACATGTGGTAAATGCTGTTGTGAGGTCACAGCATCTTAGATTTTTGCACACCAAAATCTAATCAGTCCATTTTTGACTCAAGGTGGATATTTGTTGCCAACTTAAAAAAAGAATTGTCCTTCAGGTGTTCTTGAGATTTTGCGTTCATGAGAATGGACAGAAATAAGTTCATACAGATGGAAGGACGGACAACCGTAACACATAATGCCTCATGTTGTCGGTGCGTAGACATACAAAAAAACATTGCATTCATTTATTTTGCCCACTCCCTACACCTGTACCGCTTATTTCACCTCATTAGAAAAAAGCAGCATTGGTTTGTGACAGCGGGGATGATCGTGCAGACAGAGAAGAAAGGATGGTTCTGAGGAGAGGGAGGGGGTGATGAAGTGTGGAGGACATTTAAACAAACAGTGGTAGGGCACTCAGCTGGGCATAGATCTCTCCCTGTCACACACACACACACACACTATAAAACACACACATACTATACACACAACAAACATGCACACACCAGCTCCCTCTCAGGGGGATGAGAATCAATCTAGCAGAACATCCACATCTGCAGAGCTGGCTGGTGGACGCCTTTTGCATCCCAAATACAAAACACACCCACACACAAACATAAGCAGGCCTCGTTGCTTTACACAAATATGAATCTCATGAATCAATTCCTGTAGGTTTCTATCTGCCTCACAGCTTCCTCTCCTCTCTCCCAGACTCCCTGCCTCTTTTCCTTTAGTCAAACACAGCAACAGCATCACACTCTTTATTCAGAGGCAGAACAGATCACATCAACAGACTAAGAGTGAGTGATCTGTATCAGCTGGAGTAACCACTGTCAAAATGTATTGTAAACAGATACCTTAAAACTGCTCTTTGATCTCATCAAACACCGCTTCACTGTTAGTTGACAACTGATAAAGCTAAACTCTGACAAACACTGGGTCAGTCTGATTCCTTCACCTAGAGAGCTTTCTCAAAATGGTTTGTAAGGAATGAAAAGTTCCCTAAGAAGAAATGAGAATGAATAGCTGAACTTGCAATGCTGCATTTAATAAAAATAAAGGGTTTTTTCTGGACAATGGAGACAAATGTGCAAAAATTAGGTATTTTTGCCTCTTTGACCATTCGTTTAGCTCATTACATGGTATTCAAGGTGGCTTTCTCTGAGGCAAACTGATTGAGCGACAGAAGTAAAGTACATTTTCAAACAGAAATGTTCTATTTTCAGCTTCTCAAATGCAAATATGCCATTCTAATATGTCACCTTTGGCATTCGAAAATTAAAATGGGGATTGTTCATGATATTTTAAAGATAAAAAACTATGAGAAAAAAAACGAGTACATTAGATACACCTGCAGAACGTGTGAGGTCATAAAGATGTACCTAAACCTATCTGTTCTGTTTGTTAATCATTTAAGAGAAGTGAGTTTAAACCGTCTCGTTTGGAGGTGTAATGCTTTTGCAGAGAAAAAGCACATACTGTAATACCACCCATCAGTAACCATGGTGACAGCTGTGTTCTACTTGTGATGAGAGACTATAAGAGCCTCCCACGGTTGACCTGTTTATTTATAACCTCTACGTTAATAAAGTGAGTCCTCCACAGGTACTGAGTGGGGGATCAGAGGAGGGGACACTCAGCTGGTGAAGAGGAACCAGTTTGAGACGTTTCAGGGTCTGCAGGGCAGCCCTACTGTATATCCATCTTGAGTAAATTAATTGTATTCCACAAAATGAAATGAAAGGAGCTCTCCAGCAAATAATGAAGCAGAAATTCTTAACAGCAGGCTCTTAACGGGGATTACAGGATAGATACGATTCAGCTACTGCCATTCCCACTGTGGAGAATTACACAATTACTGCGGCGGTACAATAGATACCAAAGCGTGTCTGGAAGGCTTTTCTTCAAGATGGTGCGGAAAATGTCAGTCCCCACATCCATTCATTTGTTTGCTCATTTGTTTTTCTGTCTGTCACAGACAATATTCCCGCTGATTAGATTTTGGTGAAACGTGTAGAGATGATGAATGTGAGATAGAGGAATGGAGGCAGAGACAGGCGAATGAGTGAGCAGCCTGTGATGTGGAAAATGGAAAAAGAAAAGATCAAAAACACCCGGTCTCCAAAATGTCACTTTTTCAAAACGGATGATACATTTTGGACTTCATACTGACAGTTTTGAAAACATTCTTGGAAGGTTGATGGTAATAATCACCAAATATCTGTTTCACACAAGTCCAATTTCCACTGCATGGCACGGTTTGGCTCTCCTCAGTTCGACTTGTTTTGCATTCAAAAGGTTCCCTGATTTCAACATCAAACCACCAAAGGCACATTTCAAAACTCAATTGTTCAAACTTTTCAGTTTCTACAATCAGCACAAGCTGTCAAAGAGGTCAGGGTGAAACTATGATACGTTTCACTTCCCCTAACCAAGTAGTTTTTGTGTCTAACCAAACCTTAACCATGGTGTTTCCACAACACACTTACTTTTTACAGTGGTTTGTGACGACTTTAGAAGACCCAGACACTACATATCAGATCAGAAAATGCTTCTATGTGTGTAGACCTGCAGGGGATGGACGAACATTGCATTTTGTGGTATAATTTTGGGTGGACTTGTTGGAACAGTTTATTAAAAATGATCAGAAATCCTTTCCCAACCACAGGGACAGTTAGGATAAAAAAGGCAATTTGAATAAGTACAGTTAAGATATTACATTTAGAGGTAAGCACATATAAGAGGAAGCAAGTATTATGAAGTACTTGAAAATATAGAGTGTTACAGAAGTAGCATCCAGTAAAATGGAAGGACGGACTAAAGTGATCAGCAAGTCTATAGTGTGCACGTTTAGTGTGTCCACCACTCTCCATTGCTGTCCAAACACAAGCGGTTGAAGTTCTGTACTCTTTATTAAGAAACTGTCACCATCAATCTTTCACTTGGTCTTCTTGAGTTTTGTCAAAATGAAAATAAGGATATGTGAAGCATCTTATAACATGCACTAGATTTACTGCTGATATAAAATGAGGATGGATGTGATTAAATAAAAAACCTGTCCATCTATCGCCACAACAAGACAGGATTAAACAAGGACAACTTAGAAGGGTAGACTAACCTCAGCGCTCTCAGTAAACTGAAGTCAGCTGCACCTTAAATGCTTTTCTGACATTAAATATGCAGCAAGGGCAGATCAAAATGATTTAATTTATTTTAGATATATACGGGTGGCACATCTCTTAGAGGATAGACGGGTGTTTGGGACGATGCGGAGCGGGTGGTCCTGTCATCTCATATCCGAGGCATTGGTTTGCTTTGTCCTGTCATGTCAGTTCAAAAAACTTGTGACTGGATGGTTTAAGTCTTTAATGTTGCTGGAATGGGTTCAATTACTGTCAATCTTGGAAACACTACAAAGGCCATCAGACACAATCAAAGGCTGCATCTGTGTGTGTGTGAACTACTAATGCTTTGATAAAGTATTTATGACCTAAACATACGCTTTCATCTCTCCATAGACAGGCTGACAAACAAAGACAGAATTACTGAGGAAATGTGAGAAAGAAAACGAGGCTAAACGTCAATGTCACACACACACACACACACACACACACACACACACACACACACACACACACACACACACACACACACACACACACACACACCACACACACACACACACACACACACACACACCACACACACACACACACACACCACACACACACACACACACACACACACACACACACACACACACACACAACACACACACACACACACACACACACACAACACACCACATACACAACCATTAATATCTTTCTCTGTCTCTCTACTTTTGTTTAATGTTAGTGTCACTCTAATTGGGGGGCCATATTTCCAAAAGTGTGCATGATTATATTTAATCTCTGAGGAACTAGTAAATGTTGAACCCAATAATTCAAACTAAATGTATCAAGGTGCCATCAAATTGCTCAACATAAATGCTATTGTTGCTCCATATTTGCATAATGTAAATAGTTAATTTTGAGTATTCTTTACCAAAATCCCTGTGGTTGTCCTTTATTTATTAACCGATTTGTTGTTTGGTTCCATCACAATATGTGTGGATAAGCACAATAAGGAGGGCTACAAAGGAAATGTTTGTAACTCTATCTTCACCCTCAACAAAAGGCTGATAGCAGGCACATTAGGAGAAATGTGGGGGTCTGCAATGCCACGATGACCCCCAGGGTTATTACCTGCAGTGAGTAAAAGCAGCCTCAGTGCAGACCGTTTTTCTCCAGGTGACAGAGGTGATGTCCTAATGATGTGTCCCCTCAGCAGTCAGACAAACTGTCCTGTGTGCAGCTGCTGCCACACACTGCTCCATGTGTGTGTGCCGTTAGATGTGCCTTCACACTGCAGGCAGAAAGCTCCAGTTAAAGAGCTACAGTAACAACCCACAGAATTATTTCACAGCCAGAGGTCTGAGCTTGAGCCACAGAGTACTCTCTGAATGACATACTCAAATTCTATTAGTGTTCAACTCCAGTGCTGACCGGACAGCTGACAGTGCAACCTTATTATCATAATAACTACATGCATTTATTCATACTAGAGCCAATGTATTTATTTTTAATATCATCCAAGGTTTGCATTTATAATGCCACAGAATGGGCAGATTCAGTCGTTAGCTGCAAGGTTTTGATTTTGCATGATGGCCGTTAATAGACTTGGTTGCTAAACAAACAATTATTTTTTATCATCGCCCTCCCTGAAAAGCTATGGAACTTCATTTCCAATTTCATTGCCCATGCCTTTCCCCTCATTTCCTGTCTCCTCTTCATTGCAAACTCACAAATAAACACACAGCGCCCCAAAGAACACTAACATTTAACTCTAAAAGTATGCACTCTATTTTTTTAGCCTCATTACAGGTGCATTACCACCTCTAGACTTGGATATATGTGTCAAGTATCGAACTTCAAATTAAACTATAAATTAAGCAAGTGTCAAATTAAAAACACATGTTTTGCAGAGAGGAAAAGAGAAGAGAAGAGAGGTAATAATTGCAATGCTGAGGATTTTACTGTCTTTTTGATAAAAAAAACGGCAATAGAATGGTTCAATTCAATTCAATTCAAAACCTTTATTTATCCAGGTAAAATCCCATTGAGATCAATGATCTCTTTTTCAAGGGAGATCTGCAGCAGTAGGTTCCACAAGAAGACATAAACAACAGAACAACAAAAGGACATCATACAGCAAAATGTACAGGGATTACAATTTACATATTTAACCACAAGTACAGGTACCAACAGCATCTGATTTTGTAGCATCCAACCGAGCTTTAAAAACATGTAGTGGTACTAGCTTGGTAATTTTCCATTCTTTTTGCAGACTGTTCCATGTTAGTGGAGCTGCACATCTAAAAGCTTTCTTCCCTAAGACAGTCCTAGCACTTGGCACATTTAATAAAACCACAGCATGCGATCTCAGGCAATAAGTACTTCCAATTAGCAGAGAGATCAGAGAGCAGATATAAGATGGTAGTTTATCCAACATGGCTTTGTAAATGAAAAAGTACCAGTGACTGAGCCTCCGTACAGTAAGTGATGGCATAACCGCCTTGGTATACAGGGTACAGTGATGCGTAAGTGCTTTACAATTTGTCAAAAATCTCAGTGCACTGTGATACGCAGCATCTAACTTGCTCAGGCAATGGGCAGGTGCATTCATATATAACAAATCACCATAATCCAGCACAGGTAAAAAGGTCACAGTGACTAGCCTTTTCCTGGCCTCAAGCGAGAAACAGGACTTGTTCCTGTAGAAGAAACCTAGCCTAACCCTCAGCTTTTTAAGCAGGTTATTGACATGAAGTTTAAAAGTGAGACAGTCATCAAGCCAGATACCCAAGTATTTGTAACAGGTAACCACTTCAAGTTGTATTCCTTGCGTAGTTACAATATCCAAAGCAGTCTCTGGTGTATTTTTAGCTTTAGCTTTAGAAAAGAGCATTACCTTGGTTTTATCCACATTTAAAAGAAGCTTAAGCTCAGAGAGCTGAGCCTGAATAATGTTAAAAACAGCCTGTAATTTAACAACAGCCTCGTTAATCGAGGGACCTGCACAGTACATAATGGTATCGTCCGCATAAAAATGTAAGGTTGCTCCTTCGACATTTTCACCTAAACTGTTAATATAGATAGAGAATAATAGCGGACCTAAAACTGAACCTTGTGGTACACCATTAGTGATGTTTAACCACTCAGGAGACAGCCCATCAAACTGAACACATTGGGACCTTTCAGAGAGGTAGTTTACAAACCACCCTACTGCATGGCTGGACATGCCTATACTGACCAGCCTTTGCTTCAAAATGCGATGATCGACAGTATCAAAAGCTTTGGATAGGTCAACAAATAGAGCTGCACAACTCTGCTTATTATCTAAAATACTCGTAATATCATTTACCACTTTCATTGTGGCAGTGATGGTGCTGTGCGGTTCCTTTTTTTATCCATTACTCACACACACCCTTAGAGTCTGTATCTGTTCAAACAACCGTAAACAGCCAAACTGCATCAGAGGAAGGTCATGGAGAGGCAGGATCACGGGAGGAAAAAGGGGAAGAAAGGCAGGTGGGAGATTGAGAGAGGCACAAAAGACAGATATGAGGGAGAACAGGTTTGATACAGGAGAGGGAGGACAGAAAGAGGGAGGAGAGATGAGCAGAAATGTCTTAGTAAACCTGTTTGTGAAGTTGCAGATCGTGAACTACAGCAGAGGTGCTGAATTAGAGAGGTGCACCCTGGGAAAAAACATGGAGCTGAATATTAAGTGGAAGGACACAGAAGGAACAACGGCTACAAGCAGCTGCTCTGACAAGTGTCGCCAAGAGTTTTTAGACTGACATATTTTTCCATTTTACCATGAAGGGCATTCAGTGACGAGAACACGGACACCACCATCTGTGTCCCGTACATTTTTTGTTATGATGCTCAATGTTAACATGTTTTTTTTATTTGAGTTGCAAATGACCAAAACACGTTCAGAAAAGTGAGGTCAGAGGGAACAAATCCTTTCTCCTAATAAATGATGTTCCCCTTCAAAGACTGAATTCACAATTAGATTTCAAGTGACTGATTTTCGACCGCAGTTTTAAAAGTGTGTTTAGTAGTAAACATTAGTATGCAGCACGACTTCTTGGTGGGAAAAGATCTTGGTTTAGTCACACTGCATTGGTGAGTGTGTATGTGCACAGGCCAATATTATGTGGTGCAGGAAGAGGACTCACATTTCTCATACACCCTCACACACACAACATTACCTCTGTGTGTGTGTAATCGAACACGAGATTGCCTCTTGCTCTCTAATGACTCATTTCTAATGCTGATACCCAATCATCTCGGAGAGAAATAAGAAAAGAAAGTGCTTTTGTCAAGTTAGCACATTTTCAGCTGATGAGCTCCTAAGCTGTGGCACCCGAACACACACATATAAACACACACAGTATACTCCACCCACACCACAATCATGCATATATGGAGGCAGATTTATGGAACATAAAGTATACCGCTAACACACACATTTCTGTCTGTGGTGAAAAAACTGTGTGTGTGTGTGTGTGTGTGTGTGTGTGTGTGTGTTAAAACCGCATCTTTACACACATTCCTACAGTAAGCATCCTAGTCCAGTAAAGGTCGACTTTTGAATATCATGTGAAGCAGTCCTATGATCAGTGAGGGGTAAAGTTTGTATTTTGTTGGTCGAACGCACTTATTGTAAGTCGCTTTGGATAAAAGCGTCAGCTAAATGCAATGTAATGTAATGTAAAGGTTGCACCCAACACTGATTCTCAACAACACATGCATGCTACACGTGCAAGTCAATCACATGCATGCAGAGATAATGGTGTTTATACAGTAAATCCAAGTATGGCCTACAGCTGTGTACGAGCAGACATGACCAGAGGGTCCACTTCATCTCTTGCTTACTGACTTTCTGCATAGCAACACGAAAAAAAGAATAAAAAAGACGGTTTGATAAAAAAAAAAAATCAGACATGAAAAATGAAGAAAACCCAAAAAGAAATGAGCAAAGTTTAGCCGTCGGTTCGCAGGTTAAGTAAACGAATGCTTTTAGATTAAAAAAAGAGGTTATTGTTTTCAGAGCAGTGTTCTTTAGAGGAAATCATTTTTCACTGCTTGGCTGCTCTGCCATAGTCTGAATCAAAGAGTGTGACCCAGGGGAAAAGCTATTCCTCTTTCCACTCTGAAGGCAGCAGCTCTTTTTTCTGTGCATTTGCAGCACCCATAACTTTGATCCCACAACTACGACATCTTTTTCATCCTTAACCCTGGGTGAACACGAAAGCAATCAAAAGATACTGAGCGTATATAAATGTCACCCATCAGCCTCAGCATTTAAATATGTTGGATGGATTGTGGCTGATTTACAGTATGAAATACAAACACTGGTCTAATGTTATTCACATATGTGCTGTGTAACGTACACTCATCCTTTATTTATTTTAAATTGTGTATTTCCTCAGAACCTGTAATAACTGGATTTGAAATACTTTCTTAGGTCCCATGTCCTATAACAAACCACAACACTTCATTAGTGTTTGTGTGTGGGGGGGTCATTGTAAGTGAGAACATCTTAAAATGTAAACGTCTCTGTGTGAAAACACATGTAGCCACAGACAGATATTTTTGAGCATATAATCTACAGGTGTTACACTACACGACAGGCCGAACTAACACATCTAGATGCCTAAATGCTTCGGTGATACTGTTGAAAACGATGAAAAACTGCCTCTAAATGAATGAGCTTCGTGTGTCAATTCTGTCACAGGCGAACAGATGACATCAGTGCATGCGCATGAGTGTGAATAAAACCATTAAAAAGCACCGGCGCTTTCACTTTTTTATAATATTTCCTAAGATAAACAATACTCAGAAACAGATCTCTGTATTCAAGTTGAAGAATAGAGCTTACAAAATGTTCTGCAAAACATCTCTAGAGAGGATTTATGTTATTTTGATGTCCCAATTGGTCCCTCATTCGATGTCCCTCTGTTGAAGGTGCTACATGAGGAGCTATCAGTGTTGCTACGGGACGTTTGATTGACAGGCGGCCGATGGGAGCTGTGACAGTGCAGAGAGAGAGATGTCAGCCGTGCCCTGGGACCGGGCCGCCGGCTGTATGTTTTACAGAGCAGGCAGCGCTCCAAGGCATACAAATAGTTAGTTTGGACACGTTTTCGGGGGCAAACATGTTGGCACTCCGGTGGTTGCCAAGAAACGGATAATCCCCCCCCCCTCCTCCGATACATTTTCAGTACTGCTTATAATTTTCAGGGTCGTGAGGCACTTGCGCAACTGCTGCTCTCATCCCAATTAAATTTCAACTTCTGGGCATTTTTCGCTTTTGACATTTCACCATGGCATCTTACAATGACAAAATTGTCGAAAGCTTTGAACAACTTTACATTCTTTGATGGGAAAAACAATCTGGGATGGCTTTTCATGCATAATAAAATACTGTACCTCTATGGATCACTTAAATTCATTTCGATGGGATACCTTCTTTTCATAAATCACATTTTCCCTTATTATTAAAACTCAAGCTATTGTTTGTATATTGATCTCGTCTCTTTTTGTTTTTATTGTGATTTTTAACATTATTTAGGTGAAGGCTCCAAATAAGGCTACGTTTTTTTGCCTCTTCCTGCACTGTTTATCATTTGTTATGTTTGTGTTTTTTTAAATTGTGCAAAACAATGAAATCAAAATACAAAGAATAATCTTTCTGCACATTATCTTTGTGTTTATGTTGATTATCAGCCACTGCAGATAAATACCACAGGGCTCACATGTTCTTGTTTTTAATGTGAGAATAAAAAAAGCATTTTGGCGTTTGAGCGGTCTTTATGTTAGCATCGTCATGCAGGACAGATGTACAGGGAGCATTTCCATGACAGCTACAGTATACTGGTTTACTATCATTCACAGCACTGATTGGTTGAATCTGTAATATCAGATATATTGCCATTACCATGCAAAATGAAGATTATGTTTAATTAATTATATCGTTTTCTTCCTTTTATCTTCCTCTCCATCAGGGCATGTGTTGGCTGTGATTGCCTTTGCAATTGTTACAGTATAGCTTTTCTGCCTTCAAAAATGTGATGACATAAGCCTAAATAGTGAATCTCATTTATTATATAAGTGTTTTGAATATGAACACTAACGAGTTCAGCACATGAGCTGATGCCTGTATTTCTGTGAGGAATGCAATCACAATAGTTGAGTTGGTGCTACAGTTATTTTTAAAGCTGTAGTTTGCATTGTCAGGTCTTCTTCACATCTAATTGGTGGTTTAATAATCTGTTGTTTAACGTTTTGGTATGCAGAGTGACTGAAAAGACGTTAGATTTAGATAGTAATGTATACAAAATATGTACTTAACAATGATACCAGTATGACTTATGTCCATTAGCACCATCTACTCTCTGGATAACCCTGAATCATTAGAGGCACACGCCCTGATGAATGTTTCAACACACACATTATCCTCTTCTATTACTGGGTTTTATTCTCCCACACATTCACACACTCACACATAATCCCCAAGGTTGTAAAACTCCAATTATCTCGCACTCCAAGAGGACCGTTAGGTTATAGGTCAAATGCTTTCTCCAATGATCTGTGTGTATATCTCTGTGTGCTTGTGTCTGTGTTTGTGTGTGTGTGGCGTGTGTGTGTGTGTGTGTGTGGCATGTGTGTGTGTGTGTGTGTGTGTGTGTGTGTGTGTGTGTGTGCGTACGTGTTTGTGTGTACAGGCACGTCTCAATGCTTACACATTAAGATCATACTCCTAAAAGCGTTCTCATTTATAAGCTACATGTGATTTCCTGCATGTTTTCAGCGGACCATGTTGTAATGGTGATGGTGTTTTTATGGCACCAATACTGTTTAATCAATACTCATCCTAATAATGACACCATAACCATTACCGCTGTGTTTAAGGGAGAGGGGAGATTTTGTATTTTGACTGTCGGTGTACTGGATAAAAAAAGAAATTGCAACAATTTCTCAACATATTAGTCTGTCTCCTGAGTAATATTAATTCTGTTCAGATGCTGTTATCAGCTTTCCCTATGAATGATCAAATAATAAAGGAACCTTTCATGCATGACCTGTGTGCTTAGCTTTTATTTTATATAGTACAATCCTTGTTTGTTATCAGGAAATACCTTTACTCTAGCATCACTCTCATTCGGACTATACCGTAAACACAGAAACATATTCAGTCCCAAAACAAGTAAAAGGACACACATCCATGAACACTAAGCTGTGTTCGGTCTGCCAGGTTTCTACTGTGGTATTACATGAAACGCTGCCATGATTCACAGATCCTAACTACAGAAGCCAAAGCAAAGAGGTAACTTGGCAATAAGATACAACATACTAACAAAAGATTAGATAAGAAGGACTGAAAGAGCTTAACTTCATACGAAGCAAATCGTCGGAGTGGTGGTGAGGAAAAAATGAATCTTAGCACCAGAAGTTGGATAATTATTGTATCTAAAGTGATAAGTTTGACCTTTACGGGGATTTCCGCAAGCCCTGATTTGTGTAATCTGTGACTTTTAAACAAATCAATTACAAACAAGATCATGTACAGGTAATGCCACCCTGTCATCTACATATCATTGTGTTTATACACACTTACATGTTCTGTCTACATACACACACACACACACACACAACACACACACACACACACACAACACACACACACACACACACACACACACACACACACACACACCACACACACACACACACACACACACACACACACACACACACACACACAACACACACACACACACACACACACACACACACACACACATCACCACACACACACACACACACACACCACACACCACACACACACACACACACACACACACACACACACACACACACACACGTGTCCTTCACAGAACAGAGACTGCTAATTTAAGTGGTTCTATTAGCATAGAGACATGCAATCAGTGAATTAGCATAATAGTGTGAATATGAAAAAGCTCGTACTAAAGAAAGGACAAAATGTGAAAAATATAATTAAACCATAAAAACACAACGTTATTGAAGCCATATACTTTGTTTTAAATAGGCTATAGAGTCCTTCTCATTGCCTTTGGACAAGTATGCTTTTGTTTTTCCTTTTTTTTTATGTGTACAGACCCTGGTTGGAAACAATTGAAATGTCTCTGTGGCCACTTCTTTTTTGACACGTCACTTTGTCAGTCTTTCTTTCAAACTCTCAAACTAGATTTGGTAATTGCTGGAACTGATGATTAGAATCATTGATTCACAAATTGCTGTTTTCTGATTGGTCCTTGTGGCTTTGAGGAAAACATATGAATTGATTGTTGTGTACATGAATATATATTATATAATAATAATGATTGTCCAAATCCATGTTGATTTAAAACATTTCTTAAAAAACGTTGCGCTGAAAATGATAAAAAATATGCATGCCCACCCGGGTGTGACATTTCCATTACTGACTTCAACTGTAAAATGGTAATCATTCGTGTGTTTAGTACACAAGGGAACATTAAGTGAAGATACAGAAATGCAAGGGTTAGGAAACCAAATCAGAGCTGAGGTGACGACTGCAGAGGTAATCTCTTTACAGAGTAAATGTCGATTCTTACTTTTTACACTGCAGATCAAAGCCAGATGTTGGGAGGTGTTAGTCGTTTATTGTCCAGCTGGAAAGGGGGAATATTGTTTTCTTCACATTCACCTTGCACCGCGTGTTTCACCTTGCCACTGCCATCTATAAATGTCCCTTTCACAAGCGAGAGTGCAAGTGTCTATGAGCTGCTGCATATTGATTTCACAGTACATATTTCTGCATGAGTGTGTATGTGTTTAACAGGAATAGAGGTGTAATGCGATCTGCTTTTGATTTAACACCCCCTTTTTGTTTCTTATAGTGATAAAGTAGCGCCTCAGGCAATGTTTTTCTGTGTGTGTGTTTGTGTGTACACTGTAGTGATAAAGTAGTGCCTGGGCCAATGGAAATTACCCTCATCCATCTCCTACGGTGAACACGCATGTGCACACACAGACACACACACTGAAGCTAGACAAAAAAAGACCGAAGACAAGGAGACACTGGCATTATGGTATTAACCGACTGTAGTACAGCACTGAAGGATTTAAGAGCCTCCAAAACAAAGAGTCCAGCATGAATTTAAATCTGAAACACTAATGAAGCTCATTGAGACAACATTTAAAACATGAGTCACAGAAGCTCTGCTCTTCAATGAAAGGAAATTACGGAGGATGTCAGAGCGTGTGTTTACTCCAATTAAGATAGAAGACAACAAGAAAGCAATAAATTATATATAATTAAAGTTGGTTAGAACAAATACAAGGTAAGGAGTAAGACAAAGAAAGAAAGAAGGGCCGACAAGAGGTATTTTCAATATATAACATTGTTCAAACACATTTACTTCTTTAAAGCATTTCTAAGAACAATATAAGGAAGAATATGCTCTTTGGTCTGAAAATAATAATGATCTTCATTATTAATTAATCTACATACTAGATTAACTACTTGAGTCTGAAGGGTTACATTTTCAAATATATGTTTTGCTCGATCAACAGTCCTGTCAAAAAAACAAATAACCCCCCCAAAACATTCTCAATTAAAAACTTGAAGAGAAAACTTGTTAAACAATGAAGCATTTGTTCAAATAGATGTCATATAATTTTATGTTGGATTTATCATTTTAGCTCTGATAAAGAATATGTTCCCATTAACCTGAATTATTACGGCTGTCACAAAGCTACCATCATAAAATCCAGATGGGATTGATACCAAAATACAAACAAGAGGTGTAGCTGGCAAGACAAAAGTGTGTATAGAGTGGTGCAGGGATGAAGTATTTTTGTAGGCCGAAAACATAAGATCTGTGGAAAACGAACCTGTTTGATAAATGCACAGGTTCGTTTTCCACAGATCTTATTTTTTATAATATTCCAAAAGCCTATGGAGAAATCCCATTGCTTTTTTGTCGAGGGAACCCATGCGCAGCTTACTTCCGGGTCGGCCTACAAAAATAAGTCATCACTGCATCACTCTATTATTGGGTGAATTATTCCTTTAAGTTGCACAAATGCTTGTTACATTTAAAAACGGTTACAGTGCTTTTAAATTGTCCTGAACCCTTAGATCGTCCACAGAGTCAGAGAAATACTTTAGTTTTTTAACTTCATAGATGAACCACAGGCCTGTTTGTTTTCTATTTTTCAACAAATGATTGTGTGACTAAGGAGCAAAGCAACAATTCATTATTCATTCACTGTGTGTTGTCTATAGAAGCACCGTGCCATTTATAATTCATAATATTTAATAATTAATGTATTTATTCCCACTTATTTATTAAATTCCACAGAACAAATACAATAAATAGAACTAACCTCTTACTGATTGTTACCCTGGGAAAGAGTCATGTCAGCACAACACACACACACACACACACGCACACACACGCACGATGAAGTTCATTAGTGAAGCTCTATCGGCGATATTTTTGTATCAGGAACAAACCGTGAGCCCCAGGGGCAGAGAAGAGAGTTTGGGTAACAGAGAATATTACAAAAAGAAAAACAAGGAGAAGTGGGGACTGATGAAGAGAGAGTGGAGGAAAGAGAGTCAATGCTGAGGAACAGAAAAGAAAAGAAACGAGAAGTGGAGGAGCAACACAAAAAAAAATGAGAGAAAAGAGGGGGAAGATTGCAGAGGTAGAAACTGAAAGAGCAGCAACAATAACATGTTTTGCTAGTATTTGCAATATATATGAGTAAATAACTTGCTCAGAAAAGGATACCAATGATAACCTTCTTTGAATCCCACTTTCTCTTAAAGTGGACCTATCATGCTATATTTGAAACATATATTGTAGGGCCATACCTATACAAAACATGTCTGTGTTTTTTTCTTCAAAATACCAAACAGATCACCCATTGTAGCCATGCCTCATACTGCTCAAACACCTCTTCTGAAGCCCTGTTAGAGAAACGCAGATCTTGGGTCCTTAGCTTGAAAAAAAGAAAAGAAGAGGAGGCGGAGCTAATGCCTGATCAGAATTTTACCAGAGATAAAGTTACATTCGGTTGTGATAAAACGCCATCCTGTTCTTATCCACATCAAGGATTTTTTCTGAAATAGTATGGAGCTCAAATGCTTTTTCTCTTGCGGGTTTATCACAAGGTGAGTTCTTTTTTATTTCCTGCTTTTTAAAACACATGTAATAATAATAATTCCTTACATTTATTATAGCGCTTTTTCAATGACTCAAAGCGCTTTACATATACACACATTACACATATATCATACATGCAATGGTCAGATACTGTGGACAATACCCACAGGAGCAAGTTCAGGTGAAGTGTCTTGCCCAAGGACACACATGTGCTCTACAGTACAGGTTAGCTCTGAGTGTTAGCGAGGCTTGCTAATGTAAACAAAGACGAGATTACGTCCAAAACACGTCAGGCATTGTTTCTGATAGCAACTTTCTGTGGGTCCGCCGACGTCACAGCGGATGGAAATCTGTATCCGCTCGTTGTACATCCGTTTTTAAAAGATTTGGGTACGGAGGAAAAGAGAGGGTTTTATTTTCTGACGCTGCGTGAGTTCCCCGACGCACCGGGGAGACATGTAGCCTATGTATAAAATACATCACAAAGTGCATTTTGCATGATAGGTCCCCTTTAAGCAAATTGACCCCCAGCCACAAATAATAAATCCCCAAAAAAATTAAACCCATCCCTTCCTAGTGTTTTTTGCAGTGGGTATTCCTGTGTTTTAGCTGCAGTTAAATACTAAAACAACATTACAATGACGTTATGATTAAAATGGCACCTCAAAGAATACATTATGCACCTTTCTGAACAAAACACCGGAAATGTTCCCTTTCTTCTCTCTCTTTCTCCAGTCACTCATTTAAGTGTTGAAATGTCTTAAGTTCTACAAAAACACAACCACAAAGTTTATTTCTGTACTAACATACGCAGACATTTTCACACTTCGACAATGATTTCGACTCCACTCTAAGACTGCAGTCCAAGCCACAGAACTGAGAAAAGACTAATTTCAAGTATCAAGCAAAGATGCTATTTTCTCTACACAAGGAAGCTGCAATATCTCCATGTTGTCGCACGAGTTATTAAAGAGATGGAAAAAAGATTGGAAGTACAAATCTAAATATATCCAATTATTGCACCACTAAAAAAATGCTTAAAAGAAACAATAATCCAAGCAAACTTTATTCACTCAAAATGCAATCCCTGATGAGCGACATAAATGACCTTTGCTATCTTGCAGATTGTTTTTATGTTTTACGAGTCCATCGCCCAACAAAGGCAGCTTCAGAAAAATGGGGATTGCTAGAGGGGGAGACAAAAGAGACAAACAGAAAGAAAGGACAGGGGGACTAGAGAGGAAAACAGGGAGTGAAGGGAAATGATAAAGAGAAAATCAAAGACACACACACACAATGGTCTAAGGGTGAAGTCAACAACAGCAGGTGACTGTCTGGGGGCTAGCTTCTACCAGCAGCTTCAAACAGCATGATGGAAATATGACACACACACACACACTTCGCGGGCTGCCTCGCAGGGGTTGGACAAATAACCCTTCAGTCTCAGCATCACATAGCGACAGCTTCCATCCTCTTTCAGAAAATAAGGCCGTACATCTCTCTCTCTCTCTGCTGTTTTTCTCAACATAATGAAACTACCTGCCAGTTGGTAAAAGCTTTCAACCAACATGACTGGTGGGGAAAGTGTTTTAGGCATTGCATTATAGTTCATTTATGGTACACAATACAATGTTTGCTATGTTATTAGTCGCTTTTCACAGTACATACATTATAGTTCCTAGAAAGAAAAAAAAACACTCAGAAGCCTGTCAGCATTGATGCAACCAGTGTGTGTGTGTGTGTGTGTGTGTGCACGCGCGTTGTTCAGTGTACTGGAAGAGCATTTTTTTCTGCTCAGTGGTGCTCACTCATACCAGCTGTACATGACTGTGTCATTCCCAGGAATGTTTGGAGGTATAAGTGTGTGTGCAAGTGTGTGTGTGTGTGTGTGTGTGTGTGTGTGTGTGTGTGTGTGTGTGTGTGTGTGTGTGTGTGTGTGTGTGTGTGTGTGTGTGTGTGTGTGCAAGTGTGTGTGTGTGTGTGTCTGGTTGGCAACAGCTTGGACAATAAAAGTATATACAGAAAGGAATTGTGGATTTTAATTTTTTTAAAGCCAAAAATGTCAAAGGAAATATATTTTTGTAGCAAACCTCAACATAGAACTAGACTCTTTGCTTCTCTTTCTGTGTGTGTGTGTGTGTGTGTGTGTGTGTGTGTGTGTGTGTGTGTGTGTGTGTGTGTGTGTGTGTGTGTGTGTGTGTGTGTGTGTGTGTGTGTGTGTGTGTGTGTGTGTGTGTGTGTGTGTGTGTGTGTGTGTGTGTGTGTGTGTGAGATCTTTCTGAGTTATTGATTCATGGATCCCCTAAAGGAATAGGATATTGATGGTGACCTCTTCAGAGAAGGAGAAAGGGAAAAATAGCGTATTGGAAATGAAGGCATATGTATCGAGAAGGAGATACAGCTTGATTAATGATAAGAGGTTTAGATACACACAACCACACACACACACACACATAATATCTATAATTTAAATCCTAATGCAAAAATTTCGAGAGCTAGGGAAAATTATAAGGATGGAGGTTTGAGAAATAAGGAGTGAAAATTAGAGGGCATTCATGTTCATGGTAGTGAATACTAAGTGGCTAGAAAATAACCATCACCTCAAATTATTGTATATTAACAGGGATACAGAACTGCACCGTGCATTCTGCAAACGTAGCATATTCATATTCATATACATATGAAGCAGGGGAGGAAAAGGATGTGAAATGATAAGAGTAGCGGTGGTTGATGAAGGTATGTGAGCTACATTGTAAATGAATTATACAACTATGAAAACTACTTTAAAAACTACTTCTTGCTCCCACTCCAACCCCCCTCAGTCGTTGGCACCCCTCTTCTCCCCTAGTCGTCCTCCCTACTTCCACTCATCTTGCATTTTGATCATCTTCCTCTTCTCTCTTGTTCTTCACTCCTCTCCCCATCCCCCCTCTCTGCTCTTCATCAGCTCATTGCCCATTCCTTCAGAGAGGTGTAGGCCTACAGTGAGTACCATCTGATGGTATAATCATATGATGATGAAAGGATAAAGAGGAGGGGGGTGGAGGCAGTAAAAAAGGGTGTGGTGAGCAGAGATTGTGATGTGGAATCACAGATCAAAAACATGTAATATCTGAAGTGTCAGCTAACTGGGATGAAAAAGAAAAAACCCACCCACCCACTGACATAGAGAGGGGGAGCGCTGTTTTATACTGTCGTTTAGGGAATTTTAAATCGCAGGTTTAGGTTTGAATGAAGTCCAGAGTTACAGACATTTCAATACCATATTTCTATCAGTAATAAGGCAAGGAAGGATCTTTTTTTTTTTGTCTTTGACACTGATTTGACAGAATCTGGGGGATTGATGCATCTCCCCGCTGCACCCTGGCATGTTCAAAAGGGCCCTGATTGGCCCAAGCAGGGGTTAGTCTGCTTGTTAGCCCATCTGTTACAGCGGAAAGTAGGACGCTCATTTAAGCTCAACAATAGCCGGCATAGTTGTGTGTGATTGGCCCATTGGGGAATGAATAATTTTAATAATATGTCATTTTTCCTCCTACTTTAACTCGCTTTTTTCATCTACCATCCTCACCCCCATCTTCTACAAGGACAGTGTGTGTGTGTGTGTGTGTGTGTGTGTGTGTGTGTGTGTGTGTGTGTGTGACATTGGTTCAATGGATGGCTCAATCCAGTGTGTCTTGTATAAATGGAGCACACTGTATGAAGTACGGTATATAAAACCCCTTTGTCTCCATCTGTCATGTTGTTCTCCCTCTCTCAGAGCATTCAGTCAATATTAGTACGTCATTATGAGACATCTTGGCCGTGTGTTAAAATTGGACGTTACACGTAGCCTGAAGCTAATGACATTCACACGACTGATGAATGCACCCGAATACTCTCAACAAGCGCTTCGATACAACTCATGTGAGCGTGTACACACACACACACACACACACACACACACACACACACACACACACACACACACACACACACACACACACACACACACACACACCACACACACACACACACACACACACACACACACACACACACACACACACACACACACACACACACACACACACACACACACACACACACACACACACACACACACACACACACACACACACACACACACACACACACACACACACCACACACACACACACACACACACACACACACACACACACACACACACACACACACACACACACACACCACACACACACACACACACACACACACACACACACACACACACACACACCTTGTCTGTAGGGCTTACAATTTATCAACTCACCACCTTCTTTAATCACAAGGTGAGGACTTGTGCATCAGAGCACATCCTTCACATGATCATTATATACACACCATAACAAATAGTGTCATAACATTATAAAGAGCGGTCATTATTTATCATTTAATCTTTCAAGGAAGGTTTTGGTGTGCTCTTACATGTGTCTACATTTGCATAAATATGTAAAACTGTAGGCCCTAGTATGCTTTTTGGGTTTTCACTTTGTGTGCTGTACACAAAGCAAAGGCTCAAATCGCCTCCATTGTGCTCCATTGTTTTCTTCTGTAACATAACGCACAGTGCACGTAATGAGTTAAGGGGTGGGAAAACTCTAAGCGGTTGACCAATCAAACAGAGCCGGTCAGCTAACCAATCAGAGCAGACTGAGCTCTGGTTTCAGACAGAGGGTGAAAAGTATGGTACAGTACAGGCAGTATGAGAAAAAAAAGCATTAAAGCATGTAAACAAGTAAAGGCTAAAAAAATAAACAAATATAAACCAGAAAATTAGCATTAGTTGTCCTCTTCAATGTCCTTTGATTAAGAAAGATGTAAGTAGCTGAAGACTTTTCTTTTTGCCGCTGCTTTTAATTGAAACTGAGCGGTTGTGTTTTGTTTTTGGTTAATGAACATTTGGGGCTAGTAACCCCAGGGAATCAGTGTCTGGGAACTCTGTCCTGGCTGGTTTTCTCTGTGTATGCTGCTCGGGACGCATGTGCCATACAAGCGTACACAACTCATGTTAACTTCTGTGTGAACTATTCATATCTTAAACTGCACTGTAACTTTTTATTCATGTACTTTTTATTCATGTATTTTTCTTTTAATGTTTATTTTATTATCTTTTCTTTTTGATGACTGTTTTTAAATGCCTTTGTCTGAATGTCTTTCATTTTTGTAAAGCACCTTGAATTAATAAATAAAATAATAAACGTGCCTTGCCTTGACATACCACAGACTAGAATAACAGTTAACAAGCTTAAAAAGCATAACAACGTTGTTAACGGTTGAATATAATCCAAAATAGGCACAGACACTGCATATGAATATCAGAACTTTATCACGGGACCCTTGTAGACACAATCAAGGTACGTTTTGACTAAATCGCACATCGAGTCAGATGACAGAGTGAAAACGTCCAAATACACAACCAGACTTTGTGATTCTAATTGAAATACAGTTTGAAAATAGAGCCAACATAAAATACCTTTAAGGATAGGAGAGCTGTATAAAATAATAACTTCACAAAATATATTCTCATATCAATAAACCTGAAGTTGTTTATTAAAGCATTTAAACACACACACACACACACACACACACACACACACACACACACACACACACACACACCACACACACACACACACACACACACACACACACACACACACACACACACACACACACACACACACAC
Source organism: Gymnodraco acuticeps (assembly GCF_902827175.1). NCBI lineage: Eukaryota > Metazoa > Chordata > Actinopteri > Perciformes > Bathydraconidae > Gymnodraco > Gymnodraco acuticeps. Next base: position 535,858 of record NW_022990368.1, read on the forward strand.
ACACACACACACACACACACACACACACACACACACACACACACACACACACACACACACACACACACACACACACACACACACACACACACACACACACACACACACATCACACACACACACACACACACACACACACACACACACACACACACACACACACACACACACACACACACAGGGGGTTCGCAGTAGGAGTCAATTAAAGGAGCTCCCCATTGTAATTACACTCTGTTAGATATACCGGCCCGCTGGGACGTGAGTGTTTGTGTGTTTGTCCTTCCTCCTTCTGTCATCTTTCCCTCCTACTATTTTAGTCTCTCTTCGACTCCACCTGGGGGTGTTTCCAGGAAGGGGCTCATTAAATCCTAAATCCCCCTTTGCTCTCCCTAACTAAGTAAGAGGTGAAATACAGCGAATGTTCAATCGCTATGATCCTTTTAAGTGAGGTGGAATGTAGAATGAATGAAAGCAGAAGAGAATAGAAACCTCTCTTAAGTGGACTCACTTTAAAGAGATCAACCAGGAGTTCATTAATTATATTTACCAATCATTGTTGTCATGTGTGCCCAGGAACCGTTCAAACCCTTTCCTTCTCTCCATCCTTCTCTCTACAGTAAATGTCTCTTCTCCTATCTTATCCGGTTTGCTTTGGGTAACATAAAATGCTGACAGGACAAACCTGCCAGATTCAATCAATACCAAAACGCTATCTCCCACCAACACACACACAGACACACAGGTAAGTCCCAGCGTTGTGGTTGCAATTTAGGTCAGTGGTTATAGAGGTGCCCTTTAAAATAGAGGAATAAAACATAGCCCTCTCGCTATAAGACTTGGCAGAGGCGTGGGAGTTATAGACCAATAAACCTTGTGAAACGAGAAACATTACTCAGTGTCTTGTTTTATTACATGCTCACATTTTAAGAACACTATCCTAAAAATATTGGTGTATGTTGACCACAGATCCAGTCCTGACCCAGCATCTTACAGAGGCCCTATTGTGCTTTATGGTTTTCACTTTCCTGTTGTTATGCATGTAATGGTCTGCAAAAGCTACAATCTCTGTGTTCCCTCCAGAGGGACTTTCTCTCCAACTCATTCACCCCCTGCCTGAAACGCCTCCATTGGACTCCTTTGTTAACTTCAGTAACATAGTGACATCACAGTATGTCCCACTCGCGCCTCTATTAGCTAGCGCTCCAACACATTGCTCGTGATAGGCTAAGGGGCGGGACATCTATCACTGGTTTACTAATCGCAACAGAGCCGGCCCGCTGACCAATCAGAGCAGACTGAGCTCTGGTTTCAGACAGAGGGTGAAAAGAGGTGGTGCAGCACAGGCAGTATGAGAAAAATAAAGAGCTTTTTGAACATTAAAGCATGTAAACATGTCACAGTAGAGGCACTAAATACAAATATGAACCTCAACATGAGCATAAATTGTCCTCTTTAAGGACATAACCTACAAAAGGAATTGGTAACAGCCAAGAAATAATTGTTTAAGTAAGGGGAGCACATGCAAAACAATAAATGTTCTACCTGTCAAAAGGCCCAAATGATAAAATATCTGCTGGTAAAACAACCCCCTCTTATGTAAAGAATTAGTCAACATAAAAGTTCATTAAGATGCAAAGACATTAAATATCCCGCAGCCTGTCACTTCAATAACCATCCGCAAGAGAATAATTAACTAATTAGTGCGTATACATTTGTTTAACCTGAATAAAGCGTGATAGTAAAGTCACTGTTCATCTCCATGGTAACACTGGCCACCAGCCAATGGGAGATGAGCCAAGTTGAGAAGTGTAGATGTTTAACCTTCATCTTAGTCTTGTTGTAGAGCTATACGCACACACAAACACTACTACAATACTGCAATGTGTGTACATATGACTGAAAAATGCACATAATAATTCACCAGAGAATTATTTTAATAGTTTGTATTGATTAACCCATCAATCTTCCAAAATGACTGAAACATGATGTAATCAATATAATATGGAGTATATTGCTCTTGCTAAATAAGTACATAACTCATTGTTTCACCAACCATATGATTACATTCAACTCAATTGTATTCAACATCTAAATCCCATGAGTCTTTACACAAGTGAGTAGTTAAATCTCATGAGAGCTAGTAGTTTCGAACAGAAAACTAGAATGATATCTCTTTGAAAAATGACTTGTACTAAATCTGCTAGCATAAGTACAGCAGTAGATACACGTTCCTTTTGAATATTCATTAAATATCTCAGTATCTTCTGCAGCATTTCAGCACAAGGATAGGAGAAGAGGCAGATAGAATATTGAGCAGTAAGGATGACACACAACATACTGCTGATGTGAGCAGATTGCACATAGAGGCTGAATGAATGTCTCTGGTAAGTTAATTTTAATTAAAATAAACAACATCTTATGGTTTTACGGTTTAGTTGCTTTTTCCCCCAGGTCAGTTTTTCTTTTTGTTACTGCTCTTATTCAATGGTTTTGAATAAGAGCAAGTTTTGGGGAACGAAACAGGAGTATTGGAGAACAGCAGTATGTCTGTCAAAGTTCCCCGCCCTTATTCTGTGAATTAAGGAGTTACTTTGACCAGAGTACACATGGTGAGTTAAGATAACCAGCTGTTAGTTTTAGCTTTTACTATAAAAATAGTATCACTTATCTAATCGAACTCTCTGCTAGAAGCTTATAAGCCTATTTCCCCCAAAAATGTAAACAATTTGTTCCAAGAAATGTAATCAAACTGTGGTAGTAGATTATTCAGTTTATTAGGTACATGGCTAACACAAAGGGCTTTTAAGTGATGCCATGTTATCTTTAAAAACATGGTACGATATAAGTCAATGAAACAAATGGTTTCTTCCTATTATACTGTCTGTGACTACATTTATGATGGTCATTACGCTAAGCTGTGTGTGTGTGTGTGTGTGTGTGTGTGTGTGTGTGTGTGTGTGTGTGTGTGTGTGTGTGTGTGTGTGTGTGTGTGTGTGTGTGTGTGTGTGTGTGTGTGTGTGTGTGTGTGTCCACTGCAGCCTCACTCACACAGTCTCATTGGGGATGAGCTGATGATGTTTAACGAGAGAAAGCACAGCATGAATGCCCATTAAGAAGGAGAAAGCCAAAACCACAAAATGCAACTGAGCTCCCATCCCTTCAGCCACAGCGGGACAATAACTCAACTTACGTAAACACAAGCAGCCACACGTTTATTTGCTGGTCCCCAACTCTAAAAATAATAATCCTCCTCATAATGAGGTGCAGCAAAAAGGCTTTTGGGGTTTCTAAGTTTTGTATGAAAATGTGAACTTCCAGCAGTGGCAACAACTAAAATGTCTGAAAGGAGCACAGACGACTTGAAAGTTGGCGAGGTGTGTCTCTCTGTCCCTGAATAGAACTGAGGGTGTTTGGCTGTGGTTTGGGAAGAGGAGACAGAAGAGGAGACATGAGAGACAGATGAGAGGGAGAACAAGGGAAGGAACCCAGAGAGAAGCCATTTATATTCAGGATGGAAATAAGGGGATTGGTGCTTAAGCATTCTTCAGCTGGATACTTTAGAGCTTTCAGAGTCTTTGTTTCAAAAGGCAGCATTGGTGGAAGCTTTACGTAATGACCCCGCAGAGACAGACAGGAGCACAGGAGAGATGTGTGTGTGTGTGTGTGTGTGTGTGACGGAGGACATACTTGAACCTGTGAAAGCATGGACATCTTCACTTTAACTCATTGAGGCACCGAGGCCAACAGCCACCTGATCCTGTGTACTAAAACTCATTTCTCTCAATAAAGAATCACATTACTGCGACTTGCATTTGTCAGGGATATTTGAGACATCATATTTGGCTAATATGAGGAGGCATCTTAAGCTATTAAGTGTCTGTTCAGCATATAGTTGTTTAGCATAACAGGTTCTATTTTGTTCCTTCCTATTAAACAAATGAATGTACACACTGAACATATGTGTTCTGTATATTATGCCTACATGGTGCAGTGAAATATAACTACTACACTCTTAGAATTGAAGGTGCTACTTATGACTTTCAGCACGTATTACAAACAAATGGTCTAGCGACATGTGTTGTGAGAATAAACAAAACAAAACAAATGTCAGTGGAAATGGGTGTTATGTGTGGAAGTCTCTTTGCAGAAGTGTTTGTTTTCTATCAGGAGGATCGCATTTCATGGGAAAGATTCTTTATTTATTTAGTTTGCCGCATTTAATAAAGCCTCTGAGTTGTCTAATCAGGCAGAATAATAATTTGAGAATGAATCTGAAGCACTTTTCACAGACCTGGTTAACTTGACCCTAAACAGGCCACTTTCTTCCTGCCTTATTCCAAACACTTTCACAGTTTGGATCATTGCTAAGAGATAGAGTGACTCTCGTAAATATCAGCTTTTCACATAAAACAAGTCCGTAATTGACAGACAAATGGAAGTAGAAAATTGTCTAAACTGTCGTTGGGTATTTTGCTCCCTTTTCTATCATTGTTGTTGTAATGTCACTACTGTTTTGTTTTTGCACCAAAAAACTATGGAAATGAACCAACTTACTGTCATGGGGAGAAAATATGTTGAGACACTTTACAACTTGAGCACTTAAACTGTGTGAGGCATGTTGCAGAGGCTGAGAGCAAATCAATACCATGTGTTTGGAATGCTCTGGGATTTGAAACCACTTGAATTTATAAGAGGAAAAGACCAACATAGTGAAATGGACAAATAAAATAATTCTGTGTTGTTTCTTTGCTTAGGATTTGGCATCCTGAGGGATTTCTGCAACAGTAAACTGCACCGTTTGTTTTGTTCCAGTTTACATTTCCCAGTTGAATACATCATACACCGAGAGCCTGGTGATTATTTAGGTATTATATAAACATACAGGGGAAATAAGAAATCTCTCTTTGATATACAGTAAAAGGAACACATGCATACTAGAGCAGATTAAAAAGACTACATTTAGGTTGATAATACAATCCTAAAATAGATAGCAAGTCCGAGCAGATGCAAAATCAACAATGGCCGTGGGAAACAATATTTTAGCAAACACCAAAACATAAGCTGTGAAAAATAACAAACGAGTGCTGCTATCGGTGGCAGGCTGACCATCGGGGGAGTACATGCGTTGTGCCACTCGAAATGTTATACAAATATAAAAAAATGCCCCATACTGTTTGTTCTTGCATAACACTCATTAAGAGAAATCTCTTAAGGTTTCACTTAAAACCATTTCAGAGGGTTCTGCCATAAACCATTATAAAATTGTTAAACGAAGAACCATCTGTGAATGGTTTCACATAGTACCCTCTCTGGGGGTTTTATCCAGAACCGTTCCACCTGATGAGGGTGCTCAAATCATAGCAATGTGTTTCTACAGAGAACTATTTTTATTTTGCAAGGGTTTCTCACGCTTTAAAAAAATAACAGAGGATGACTGAATGTATATCTCTCCTTCATATAGGAGTAATGCCCCAAATGGTCCCGGACTTTAACACACACACACACACACACCTCATCCAGCACCAGTCACTTTTCTGCCCATCTCCGCTACTACTGCACTGAAACTGTATTTTGAACATTTAAAATATATTATTAACATTTTAAATTGTATACCCCGTTTATCTATGCCCTTTTTGTTTTGTTTTATGTATATATGTCACACTGTGGGACTGCGGGAAACGGTATCTCGAGATTTCTGGATGTATAAACACATGTAGTCATTTTGACAATAAAGCTGACTTTTGACTTGACTTTGAATATTGTAAGTTATGTTTGATAGCGTTGGGCAATAGGAGATAAGTACGCTTCCTGCAATGGACTGTTTTTGGCCCTAAATTACTCATTAACATTCAAGATGTCAAATGTGAATGAAATAATTAACCTCTAAAAAGCACTATATTCAAACATCAGCGTTTGCAGTGGAACAGGTAATATGGTCCTTCATTCACTGGTAGCCTGAGCCTTCATTTAACACCCTTTATTACTCCTGTGTGAGAGGATGGATAAAAGGATCATGGAGGGACAGCAGCTGATAACCCACAGGGCTGAGTAATGACAAACTCCATGGCTAATGTGACGGCTGAGTGACCAACCAATGCAAGCTACACGTCTAAACTGAAGATTTCAACCTTTACTTAATGGGATTTCTTTATTTTATTTGGGCACCTTGTTAGCAGTTAATGAGAAAACGTAGACTCCATAATTATGATTAAATATCTATACAATTGAAATAATGGGCCACGTAATTTATGAGTAAGAAGGCAGGGTCACCGTTAGTATCTCCTATAGAGTCATAGTAAATCTATTATCATCCTACTGTTGCTACCAAAGCCAATTTTAACCTCTCATCTCAGAGCAAAGCAATTTCAGACTCTCGCTAAGACTCAGGAGAAGGTTCATGATCCGAGGTTGGAAGGCATGTGCAGACCGTTTCACCCCAAATTTGTGAGATAAACCTGGCTTAGGAACATCCCCCCAGAGGACATTCAGGAAATTAGACAAAATACACCAACACTCACACACTCTGGTATGTTATCAGCCCCTCTCCCCGTTTGCATCCCTCTGAACCACCAAAGAACAGTAATTGCTGTAAATGGTGGAGCGACAGAGGAGAGAGCAGGAAAAGAAAAGTGTGCGGGAGGATAAAGGAGACGAGAGAGATAGTGGTTGTCGCAGCTGGAGTCAAAAGCTGTTCATTAAGCCAACCCCACCCACAACACGCACACACACACAGCACAGCATTAGAACACACTAACACACACATATATACATGGCTATCTCCTGCAACATATTGCTGCTTAAATTACTTTGCAGAATGAAACGACAACATCCAGATTTGTATTTTAAATTATTTTAATTTCAGCCTTCCTTCTTCCAATATTCACTTCCCTGTCCTAATGCTTCCCAGTTTTCTCTTTTCTTGGCACCTCTCCATCCTCTCTAATTTTTTTACTCCTAATTTAAACTCTTCATGTCAACATGTCCTGTCTTGTCTCCTTAACCCCCTGGCAATTACCCCTAAATTGTTTCCATCTCTTTCAGTTTTTTCCCCTCACCCTTCTGTTCCCCTGTCTTTAACTTCTATAATTTCCTAGCGTACTTTCCTTTTCCTCCTTTTCGCCTCTCCCCATGGGCCCACACACATGCAGCCGATATAAGTCAATTAAACAAATGGTTTTATTCTCTCTTCCTATTATACTGTCTGTGACTACATTCATGATGGACATAAAGTCATTATGCTAAGCTGTGTGTATGTGTATGTGTATGTGTATGTGTATGTGTATATGTGTGTGTGTGTGTGTGTGTGTGTGCCCAAATCCTATGGTAATTAGGTAGAGCCCATGGCACTGCGAGCTACAATGGCAGACCAGTGAAATGTCGAGAGATAAGCTTAACATACGTAGCACATACACAAAAGGATTATTGTAATGATTTCACACACAGCAGACAGGCAAACATACATGCACCCGACACAGGAACATGCTAATGTAGGAGGGTGAAATACGCAAATGCATTATATTTTTGGTACTTTCGTTAAGCGCATTGGACTTCTTATATTTGAGTTATTATTTCCACTCCTGCAGTTGTGTAAAAGCTCCTCCTGTAATTCCCTTTCTCCCACTTTTCTTGATTTGTTCCTTACTTCTAGGTCATTTATTCAGAGAAAGTTTGTTGTATTTTGCATATTATGTACTTCACACATAACAACTTTGGAGAGTAATAACTTTTCCATTTGTTAAGGTAAGATGGTTTGTCGGTGTCTGCATTATATTGAGCTGCTCAACAGATGGCCAATAAATATAAAAGGAAAGCCATGAGACTAAATTACTCCTACTCATAAACAGAGTAACACACATCTGCACACACACACAGAATTACACCTACACACAGAACTATACAAGTTGTATTACGGCAAGGCCGACACACAGAGAAAATGATAACAACCTACTACAAAATGAGAATCAACAGACACAATCACACATCGAGAATACACCTACACACACATACAGAAATACACACACAATAATGTTTGCTCGTATAATTAAAGCCAAAACCGTTTTCAGCAGGGGCGTAAATGTATTGGCCCCATACTCACACATTATATAAAGTATTGTGTGTGTGTGTGTGTGTGTGTGTGTGTGTGTGTGTGTGTGTGTGTGTGTGTGTGTGTGTGTGTGTACCCAGCAATAACTCATCTCTGTAATAAACAATACAACATACTTTTCCATAGGGAGTTGCTTTGTTTGTGTGTGTGTGTGTGTGTGTGTGTGTGTGTGTGTGTGTGTGTGTGTGTGTGTGTGTGTGTGTGTGTGTGTCCCAAGAGCCTCACTTTCATCCCTATACACACACAGAACCATAAATACAGCTACTTCAAACCTTTTATTGAGCAGAGTAGGTTCTCTCTGTGCCAATCCTTCATCCACTCGGTCCCTGTTTTTTCCCTATTCTTCTACACTTTTTACTGCAATTCCGTTTCTCCGTTTTTGCCCTTATTATATTTTCCGATTGTGTTATTTTCCTTACCATCTGTGTCTTTGTGAATCCCCTGTCCCAATGGATACAAAACCCTCTAACGCCTGTCTTCAGGGAAAATGTTTAAATTGTCATTCCTTCCCAGGAAACATGAATTAAAAGTATTCCCAGGTATTGATCAGTTCCTCTTCTTTGGAACCAGCTTCCAGTCTCTATTCGGGTTAAGAGTCGGCTTAAGACCTCCTTGTTAACAAAGCATTTAGGGTTGGTTTCAGGCTTACTTAAAACATCCTACCAGGTCCTATATTTTGTATTTTACATTCTATCTTGTAATTTAATTAGCTTTTTACATTGTCATTCATGTGTGATGATCTGTAAAGCCCCTTGAGACAAATGTATTTGTTTCTGATATTGGGCTTTATAAATCTGAAGTCAGATGTAATACCTTTTAAGACCTTTTTTAAGACCCTTTCCGTACATTTTAAGACCTCATCGCCACTTTGAGTTTTAACCGGTTACATTGGCGACACACTTTACCTCACATTGACTATATACAGTATAGATTGTCCTTCCTCCTTATCTTCCAACCATTTGGACGCAAACTTGCATTTCCCCATAACTATGTTGTTTAACAACCGGCGTAAACGGACCTTGGCGCGCTATCAAGCAGTGAGCGTGCAATGTCCTGTTCAGATGACGTCAAATCCAACGGGATGCCATAAATAAACTACACAGAATCACACTACACACCTACGCAATGATTACCTTCAGGCACACTGTAGAATACAACCTCTTTGGACAATTCATAGACTTATTGAAAACAAGCTACAAAATGTAATACCTTGGAAAATGCTGTTTAATACTTTTTAATAGCCTTCATTTTCACTAAATTGATTTATCAACTTTTAATACTTTTTAAGACCTCTCTGCCCTCCCTTATCCAGTTTCTCTTCCCTCCCTTCTTCTACCTACTTTTTGTTACATCTGTACTTTTTCCTTCCACAATAAAGTAGTGGAGAGTAGATACTTACTTTATGCTGAATATTGGTGCATTTTCAACAATTGATGGTTTGTGGAGTGAGGAGCCCGTATGTTTTCTTTAAGCCTGTCTTGCATATCAGGCTTGTTGGAGTAATTAGGAATTCAATAGGTTTCCATTCATAAACTTTTGCACAGTTACATTTTTGAACTCAAGCCAGGCTCTGAAAGACAGCATTTCCTCTGAGATCAAACTCAACAGAAAAGTTATGGTGCAGAATCATAGATTTTACATTTTCCTGAACTGAAAGTATTCTGAGAGTATGGTATCATCACAGACTTATCTTTTACATCTCTCTGCGAGTGAGGAAAAATTCACAATTAACATCTTGTTGGGCATGTTCTGCGGCTGAGGCATGTTGTAGCAGGCGTGTATTTCAGTTTCCTGATGCTGCTAATTCTGGGTTTTGTTTTAGAGGAATCCATTTCTGTTACATGCTCCAACCTACTAATAATCTATCGACTAATCTTGTCCAACTGTAGAGTAGACCTCCCGCTCAACTCAACTACAAACTGCTAGTTACTCTTTAAAAAAAATTATACTTTTGGCATTGGCCCTTGTCTCGCTGAAACTATATACAACTAATTTCTAAGAGAAGTGATAGTCAGGCAGAAATAATTGAGCCTGAGAGAGCGAGAACAAGACACAGAGGAGCAGGTCTAGAGAGGTGTGTGCGTGTGTGTGTGTGTGTGTGTGTGTGTGTGTGTGTGTTATGGGGTAACATGTCGGTCATGGAAGGGGGGTGTGTGTGTGTGTGTGTGTGTGTGTGTGTGTGTGTGTGTGTGTGTGTGTGTGTAATGGTCTCAATGCAGCAAGGGCTGATGCAGCATAACAATAAGTTCCCACACACATACACTCACAGACAGGCTTGTAAGTGCACAACAACACAAAATGAAGCACACAGTAGGGGTGTTACAGTATTAGATTTTCATGGTACCATAACCGTCAACTGTAATATGTCTCAGTAATGCAATACTATCGTTTTTTTTTATATATATGTTTTTACACACACATTAGCTTTTTTTGCTGCTCAATGGTGCATCCCTAACACACACAGGTATGTATAAAATTACACATAAATACACACACATTTACAAGGAAGGTAATTAGACATGCTAGGTAACATGCTAGCTTAAGCACACACACACCCAAGAGGTGAATTTGCTTGCGGGAAGCAATAAAACGTGCCACAGCCAGATCTCATCTGTCAATGCTTATTGCACCACTGCGCGCACACACACACACACACACACACACACACACACACACACACACACACACACACACACACACACACACACACACACATCACACACACACACACACACACACACACACACACACACACACACACACACACACACACACACACACACACACACACACACACACACACACACACACACACACACACACCACACACATCACACACACACACATCACACACACACACACAGCACACACACACACACACACACACACACACACACACCACACACACACACACACACACACACACACACACACACACACACACACACACACACACACACAACACACACACACACACCACACACACTACACACACACAACACACACACAACCACCACACACACACACACACACACACACACACACACACACCACCACACAACCACACACACACACACACACACACACACACACACACACACACACACACACACACACACACACAGCAGTCTATCTGCATCACATAGCTGCACAGTGACACACACACACACACACACACACCCCCCTTCCCTAGGGTATATTATGGGCAGTAATGATGTGGCATTACTTCATTGTGTGTGTCTGTGTGCATGCTTGTATGTGTTTGTGTAACAACTATTAGTGTGCTGTGGAGTGAGTAGCTATTAAGATAAAGGATGTTTTATATAGAACAAAACACTTTCCAAACGTAGAAGAATAGACCTCCAACACAGACACACACACACACACACACACTATAATGACCTATTTTGTTAAGCATACTAAACATTCCAAGTACACAATAATAAACTCCTCATTTTTAATATACTGGAGACATTAAAAAGAGAGCATAAGGGGAGGAGGAGAGATAGGGGGAATAAGAAAGAGGGAAGAAGAGAAGGGGCTGCATATGTAGAGAGAGAGACATGGAAAGAGATGTGAGGACAGACAGAGAAACACAAGGACAAGGACAAGGAGATACATAGACAGTTAAAGCGGAGGAGGGACGCAGAAAACATTAAAACACGTCTGCAGAAACAGAGAACACAGCCAAGAGGTTGAAGAAAGGGATGAAGCCAAAATAAAGGCCTTCTCCTCCCTGCTATCCATGCAATCACAGTGCCCCCTATTGGCAGGCTGTTGAATACCATTCTGGATATTGGCAAAAAACTCCTGTCACACTGGTTCTGTGGTTGTGTCTGTCTTTACACTTGTTATGGAAGGCAAGTGATTGCTTTGGATGGTGCATGGGTAGGAAATAATTAGGTACATGCATTTGAGTCTGTGTAAATGGTTTTGGGTTCTCGCTTACTTCTTACTTACTCTTACTCGTCCGACAGGGGTTCAGTATTAATACAAGACTGTTATGGCGTGAAATGTACATGGTTTTCCAGATTTTTACGTTTTGACACTAAACTCAGCAATTATCTGTTCATAAATGTTGTGTTGAGTTATTTTTGGATTATTATTTGTACAGCCCATTTCTAAATGCAGTGAAAGTTATTTACAACCAAGTTCCTGCTCCTTTGTAATTTCTCTGTGTGTGATGAAGCCATATCTAGGAGCTTATATTATTTAATAGTTATCCATTTATTTTATTGTTCTTTTTTGTTTATAGTAAATCTTCCTTTTAATTCTTATTTAAGTTGATCAAATAAGTTGTACCATGCCTCTGTTTTGTAAAGACAGCCTTTGGGCACCGGGGGAGGGGAGACCGGCTCATTATAAATATGGGAAACAGGTGGTAGTGAGCGGGGCACCCGGTAGGCTTATGGTTTTTTACCATCGGGTAAGAAGGAAGAGAAATGCTTGATGTGTTGACAATAAATTGCACTGAAACGACTTTTGCTCGGACCTTGATTTTTACCCATGCGTAAGATTCGCTGACGGGTGCCTCGGCGGCACTTTGCGTTATATTTCTTTCTTATATTTTTATGATTTTGGCCGCTATAGTGTGACTACCTCTTCTTTTCTCCCTCCGTCATCTCTCTCTATTCCCTCTCGTTCTTCTCTCACACTCGTTATTCCTTTCTTTTTTCTCTTCCATCCTCTCAGTGTTGCTCGCTCTTCATCTTCCTTAGATTGGAGCAGAATTCCCATCGGAATCTTGAACCGCATTTAATCAGCAGCTTTCACGTTTTCCCAGCCTCACAAACCAATCCAACGTATAAACACACACACACACAGTGGGGCAAACAAGTATTTAGTCAGCCACCAATTGTGCAAGTTCTCCCACTTAAAAAGATGAGAGAGGCCTGTAATTTCCATCCTAGGTACACTTCAACTATGAGAGACAGAATGGGGGGAAAGAATCCAGGAAATCACATTGTAGGACTTTTAATGAATTAATTGGTAAATTCCTCTGTAAAATAAGTATTTGGTCACCTACAAACAAACAAGATGTCTGGCTCTCACAGACCTGTAACTTCTTCTTTAAGAGCCTCCTCTGTCCTCCACTTGTTAACTGTATTAATGGCACCTGTTTGAACTCGTTATCAGTATAAAAGACACCTGTCCACAACCTCAAACAGTCACACTCCAAACTCCACTATGGCCAAGACCAAAGAGCTGTCAAAGGACACCAGAAACAAAATTGTAGACCTGCACCAGGCTGGGAAGACTGAATCTGCAATAGGTAAGCAGCTTGGTGTGAAGAAATCAACTGTGGGAGCAATTATTAGAAAATGGAAGACATACAAGACCACTGATAATCTCCCTTGATCTGGGGCTCCACGCAAGATCTCACCCCGTGGGGTCAAAATGATCACAAGAACGGTGAGCAAAAATCCCAGAACCACACGGGGGGACCTAGTCAATGACCTGCAGAGAGCTGGGACCAAAGTAACAAAGGCTACCATCAATAACACACTACGCCGCCAGGGACTCAAATCCTGCAGTGCCAGACGTGTCCCCCTGCTTAAGCCAGTACATGTCCAGGCCCGTCTGAAGTTTGCTAGAGAGCATTTAGATGATCCAGAAGAGGATTGGGAGAATGTCATATGGTCAGATGAAACCAAAATAGAACTTTTTGGTAAAAACTAAACTAGACGTGTTTGGAGGAGAAAGAATGCTGAGTTGCATCCAAAGAACACCATAGCTACTGTGAAACATGGGGGTGGAAACATCATGCTTTGGGGCTGTTTTTCTGCAAAGGGACCAGGACGACTGATCCGTGTAAAGGAAAGAATGAATGGGGCCATGTATCGTGAGATTTTGAGTGACAACCTCCTTCCATCAGCAAGGGCATTGAAGATGAAACGTGGCTGGGTCTTTCAGCATGACAATGATCCCAAACACACCGCCCGGGCAACGAAGAAGTGGCTTCGTAAGAAGCATTTCAAGGTCCTGGAGTGGCCTAGCCAGTCTCCAGATCTCAACCCCATAGAAAATCTTTGCAGGGAGTTGAAAGTCTGTGTTGCCCAGCGACAGCCCCAAAACATCACTGCTCTAGAGGAGATCTGCATGGAGGAATGGGCCAAAATACCAGCAACAGTGTGTGAAAACCTTGTGAAGACTTACAGAAAACGTTTGACCTCTGTCATTGCCAACAAAGGGTATATAACCAGGGGTGCACATAACTTTTTTGCCCTGGTTCTCAAAGGAGCACCTGGAGATGTTGCTTGGTGCTCATCCTTAAACTTAAATAAACCGTAACTTTTGAGGGGGTCTGGACTTTATTTGCCAGACACACGGCACTAAACACACATGCAGAGGTGAACACAGAACACACATGCAGAGGTGAACACAAGACAACATTAGCACGACCAGTAATCCTACAAGCTGTCATCACTACCCTCCTGACTGTTCTCCTCATTGTCTTCCTCTCTGTCAGACATGGTAGCTGATGATGTAGGCCTACTACTTTCTCTCTGGTTGAGTCTGCTATTAGCTGCTTGCATCCACAAGTCAACAGCTGGGTTTGGGTCGAAAGTCTCTGTTGTCATCTTAGACAAGTGGATGTAATCAAATAAGTATGTGAACATAACCAATAACCTACCATAGCCAATAACAAATTAATGTAACTTATTTTATTTATGTTATTCATTCATATCTTATTTTACCTTAACATTTATTTATTTATGTATTTTTTTGTATCTCTCCAGTTTTAAAGGATATGTTTGGTTTACTGTCCTATAGTATACATTGGAATGATTTAAAACCTGTTTATCCCAATAATTATAAAGGAGAGCCTTGGAAATATGTGTTTACATAAATTGTGACCAAACCGTTTGAAGTTAGACTAAAGTTAACTATCTAAACACTCAGAGTCCTTACCTCACTGAGCTGTAGTTATCAGCCTCTCAGTCTGACTGGAGAGGACTCTCCCTCCACATTATTGTAGAAACATCTTCTTCTTATATCCGTTAAAGCAGCTAGCACCAGATTCTAATAACAACAGCGCCGGTACCGGTGCACCCTCCCTCGCTCACTCGCACTTTGGCTGTGAGCTGCGGGCGCCAGATAAGCCAACATCCCCCATTTTCATCACTTACAGCGCCCATCGTACAGGGCAAATGAAACGTGTAACCGGGGTGAAAAGGGTGTACATTTACTTAATTGTGAATATTGTTACATCAAGGCCGAAAATTAGGATGAGCCCCAACGGTCAAAAATGTTTTTTCCCTCCCAGAGCTGCCAGCGCAGCACCTCCCCAGATCTGGCGCCCTAGGCGAACATCTATTACGCCAGTGCTACGGGCCTGCCCTGAGTTCATATCATAGGTTCATATGCAACTCGCAAATATATTTCTCTCTCTCTCTCTTCTCTTTTCTCTCTTCTCTCTCCTCTCTTTTCTCTCCTCCCTTCTCCCTCTCTCAATGTTGGTACGCAAATGCGCCTTTTTTCAAATGACACGGTGCTCTTTTTTTGGCGGAGGTGCGCATGCGCACCAGTTATGTGCAGCCCTGTATATAACAAAGTATTGAGATGAACTTTTGTTATTGACCAAATACTTATTTTCCACCATAATTTGCAAATAAATTCTTTAAAAATCAGACAATGTGATTTTCTGTATTGTTTTTTCTTATTTTGTCTCTCATAGTTGAGGTATACCTAGGATGAAAATTACAGGCCTCTCTCATCTTTTTAAGTGGGAGAAGTTGCACAATTGGTGGGTGACTAAATACTTTTTTGCCCCAATGTATTTCATCCAAGATATTACACTCTCTCTTTCTCCCTCTAACTTTCTCACTTAGCCTCCATAAAGCCTAATGCATTATGCAAAA
Source organism: Gymnodraco acuticeps (assembly GCF_902827175.1). Classification (NCBI taxonomy): domain Eukaryota; kingdom Metazoa; phylum Chordata; class Actinopteri; order Perciformes; family Bathydraconidae; genus Gymnodraco; species Gymnodraco acuticeps. The sequence goes on from NW_022990368.1 coordinate 551,824, forward strand.
TCATGGAAACAAACACAGTATGTGTGTTGGTTTTGAGAAATTAAATTCTCCAGTTCATGCGCTGCCGAGATTCTCCTGTCACATAAATGAAAGTAAAATACGAGACTCGGAGTCTGCTGCAACGCCAGTGATGTTCACTGTATGTGATGTTCACTGTATAGCTCATTGTGGGTGTCAAAGGAAGTGGTTTATCCTCAGTGGACCTGGGAAAACATTGGTAAAAGGCTCGTGTTTAGTCTGTCAGCGGCTTTCCAAACTTGCCATGTTAACACGTTGATGTTTATCACATAATGTTGACAGGGAATGCCTTCTACAAATCTGAGCATCACCAAAGATATAAAACATTAAACCTGTGGTAGACATGAACGAAATATATCCAAAATATCCAATTTATTGAGATAATTTAGTGTGGACTGACCAACTGAAAGACCTTTTCAACCCAAAAACATTATCAAAAGTGGAGTTTAACAATAGTTTTTTTGTTAAACTATCTTTGTTTAAAGTTCAAAACTAAGCACTGACATAAAAGTCAAATGCAAATCATGTTTTGGATATGGAAAAATCATTAGATGACCTAAGCTGATCTGAGTGAGAACATCAATGTCAGGAAGTTTAACGGTGAGTTAGGCTTATTAGCAACATTCATGTTTTATTGAAACGCCATTAGCTCAGCCGCCTGACTGCTTTCAATTAGTAGTAAAATATACTAATAAAATCATTGTGATGGGAAACAATGCACACACAGACTTTTGTGGAAAACACCTCAGAGCTATAACATTTCAGAGAGGAGTCAGACATCTAACAGATGACAGAGCTAGAGTGAAATCCAGGCAAACACATCCTTGCATACATAATGATTTGCGGTGTAAAGTCTACTGAAGGCAGCTGGTGAGTTTTAAGAAAATAAGACTTGAGGTTGTTCTGGGAATACACACACACACGGACATAATCACAGATGCTGGGGAGATCATAGACATGTGTTGGGGTCCATCTAAACGCAGCAGGGGATGCTAGAAGCAATAAACTGTTGCTTGTGTCTGTCCTTTTTGTGCAAGGGTAAACATGTGTGTACAGCCAAGGTGCGTATGTGTCTACAAACTATATTCAAAAACAAACATATACATATTATATATATATTTATATGTATGATGCAACCTCCAGGTCTGAAAGTGAAACAAATACGCAAGTGCCTTTTAAACTTCATTCTTTCTAACGGCAAATCCACTGGTTGCAAAAAGTCAGGTTGTCTTTTTAAATAGGTAGACAGTTTTCTGATGAGTTTATGGCCTCAACTGCTAGATTAAAGGCTCCGTTCATTACATCATGATTCATTTTGTAGATTATATTCCCCTTTAGAGTAAAATAATAATAATACATTTGATTTATATAGCACACTTTAAAGACAACGTCATCTCAAGGTGCTTCACAAAGCTATAGAAGCAGGATATAGACGAGAAAGCAGGATATGCTTTACGGCAAGGCTACATTGTCATTGACGATTCACTACAACGGTGTTGTAGAGGAAACTTCTGTGTAGCTATGCAGTGGGAGTCACCGACTCAGGAAGGAGACACGGGAAGAGCAGTAGCTTTGATGTCAAACACATGATGGTTTATTTGGAGTTAACGGCCGGAGGATTCACATCACAAGTCCAAGAGTCAGAGGTTCTGACTTCACGGTAGAGTTGCCACGTCAATTCTGAAGAACTCTACCCCAGACCCATGTATTTAGCTAGTTCAGAGAGCATCATCAACATGCTGCATAACAAGATAGAATGATAACACCTCTATCAGCTGACGCCAACAGGCAGGAACAGGGAGACAAAACACTGAGAGCACAGCAGCCAAGGTTACAGGTGCCTGTGCTCAGTCAGGACAGTTTGAACTGATACACTGGGTCAAAGTTATGGGCCTTGGAAAATATTTCCACAACAGGTGTCACTACCACTACGACAATATCACAGCCTCTATGACAGCATTGTTAAGCATTTAGTTGTTCTTTAAAACAATCTTAGCGGTAAGTTAATTTCAAACAAGCCTGTTTTATGCTAGCAATACCAGCTAACGAGAGCTGGTCTCACCGGGCCCCGCTCCGCCCAACCTCTGCCCTTATGTCAAAATATGGTCACAGTGGTTGGCGTCACAGTGATTATGTCCAATTCTTATAAACAGTTCATGGATAACAAAACTGATTTTGCCTACCTTTGCAATGAGGCTTAAGGGTTCTTGGCAGGAAGGAGGCAGAGCTGAAGTCACTTCCAGGTCAGATACCTCCTGTTGAAGGTACAGCTCTAACATGGAAGCCAGTTGAGACAGACCCTGTTTCTTCTGCTCCGACATGGAACTCAGGTCTGTCAAAAAATATAAACAATAAAGAAATCATCTGTCTGTGCCTGACAGCGTCTAGACAGAGATGTGGCTTTGACACTGCCAGACACAGAAACACACTCAACTCTTTCAGTTGCCAATATGTCTGCAGAGAGCTGGCAGGTTTCTGCACAGGCATCAAACTCGTGCAAAACAGACACATATTCCCACACTGAAAGACTTACGTGATTCATGGTCCTCCAAAGTGAAGAGCTCCTCACTCCTGCTCTGAGATGGATTTAACTAAAAAGAAAAAGAAAGAGGGCATCCGCATGTTACTATAGTTTTTCCATCTTTGTTACATATTATGAGCTGTACTACTAGAAACATATTGATGTTTAATTTGTTCAAAAAAACCTTTGGAAATGATTTCATTACAGGTTCTTAATTATTGGAATTTGTTGTATTTTAGAAGCACAGTTGAAGCAGTTTTTTAAAAAGCAACAGCATTGACTACACTTTAATATATGTTTGTGTATCCAAAGCAATATTGTGACTGCTATATTTTACAACTCTATTACATATCGCACATTTTCCTGACATTGTGCAGCAATATTGAGGTTTACACATGACTATCCTGATAAATCCGAAGTTGCAAGGTTTTTAAAGGAAAAGCATCAATAGACAGCCCACCACTACTGACAAAAGGAAAGATATGAATACACTTGTATATTGTATCCGTCTTGAACAGGGTAAAGCTCTGGAAACATACCAAGCCAAAGATGATTCTTGCAGCGAGACGGACTGAGTCAGTGGGAATTCTGGGTAGAAGGTTCTTCAGACATTTACACTCTCTCTTATGGCCAATCCATGCTTGTTTCTGCAGAAGAAGAGCATTTCATCAAATGGAGCATACACAAACACACTTTGATATGCACAACATAATACACACACACTATACCTGGCAAGTGGTGTTGCAGTAGCGAGCCATCTTGCACTGGGAGCACCGCAACAAGGTCTCCTGTCTAGACAGAGTGAAAGAGAAAATATTCATTCATTCTGCACAGATTGTCAACAGCGTCTCCACAAAGACACAAAAGCTGAATCACTGATATCAAAAACTCTCAAGGCCAAAGGTAGAACATGTTAAACAACTGAATTAATTAGTGAATTAAAATGTTAAATAGATCCAGCACTTTATATTTCTTGAATGACTGATGTCAAACTTTATAAGAGTTTGTATTCGACAGTTTGGGAGATATGTAAGCCGCTACACGACCAAACATATCGACTCAAGCATTCTGTCATGCTCTTGACCTTTTCCATGTAACAACCTTGTCTTATCCTTTCTATTTGCTTTATTAAGTTGACTGTGTGCATCCATTATCTAGTTTATCTACCTACCCATCTTCTTTTAGATTGACTAAGAGCAATACATTAGGTACATTCTCCTCACTGTCACAGCCGGTTAGTATCACAGCACTTCATGTGTCATGTGAGCGCATGTGTGTGTTTGCTGTGTGTGTCCACTTAGTGTGTTAATGTCTGCTTTTGTGTGTATGTGTGTGTTTCCTGCCTCCAAGGTCTGCTGTGTTTCTCAGAGTGACACTGTTGTCCACTCCAGTTTGCCTGTCAGTCTGATAACAAGCCGGAGCATAGCAGTGTCTGTCTGCTTCACACAGCCAATTACAGGCAGGGGGAGAGCAACACTGAACACACACTCAAGATGCCATGTGAGTCACAGGAGCTCTGTCAGAGTGTGTTTGTGCAGAGGTCGATTCAATCCTTGCAGAATATACACATTGATTTTGAGCTTTCTATATATTTTTTGTATTTGTTCGACAGAAGAGACTGATTGATAGATCTTTATAGGGGGTCGTTAGGTCCAAATAATCTATGATAAAAACAGAAATGTATCCGGAAGATAACACAAAAATGAAAAAGAGATCATAGCTAAGAGAGAAAAGGAGTTAACGATAGATAAACATTTGTTTTGCATAAACACTTATATGCAGACACCCCTAGTTGCAAACAGAAGAAATTTGAGGCTTAAAACGTACTGAAAAAAACATTTTGGCTTAAGACACAGTTACTTCCTGCACTTCTTCTATACCATTAATAGTAATAACATTTATATGACAAAAGGGGGATTGGCAGAAAAATTCAAAAACATTTCACACGCAGAAATAAAAGCAGGGATGTGGCGATTTCATTGGGTGGGCCAGAGACCACTTGAATGCTACATAAATGAAGTTTTCAAGTCAATAACCTTGAACCTTATCTCTGTATCAACAGATTGTTCAGCCTTGGGTTTCCGTACTGCTTGATAATCAGTGCTTTAGTGAGGCAAAACCTGAAGAATGCTCAGTATCACAACTTTGTTAAACATGCTCATTCTATGTCACTGCAATTCAGATTTACAAGAACCAAAGAGTAGCAAACCAGAATGCTTGGCACTTTGCATTCAATTTTGGGTGTGTGAAGGATTTCTCTGCATTGCTAATGTTATTACAACATTAGATTATAAGCATGGTTGAGTCGGGGGTATCAGCGGAGCCCCGGGCTTGTTTGGCATTAGCTCACAACCAGCAAGAAGTCTCTCTGTGAGGTTTATCATATGATAAGAGAGAGAAAATGATATAATATTCTTAATTAAATCTGACAATGGATGGTGTTATGAGCTTACACGCACACAATTAGGTAATGGAGAACATGCGATGATGGATGTAAAGACATTAGCATAGGGCTTATCGTGCTGAATATGTGACATTTGATTAGATTGGACATACTTATAAATGACATTTTAAGAAGCTTAAAAGGCATATCAGACATATTATGAACACACACACTCAAACAGCGCAGGTCTGACAGAAGGCTGTTGCCTGTTAATGTTAGCGTCAGAAGTTAAGTGTTTCATATGATGGTTTATCACTAAGGCACCAGACTGGACTGTTGTATTTGGCTCGTGGCCCTCGCAGGCTTCAACGAGTTTCCACACACTGTTCTCTCCGTCTCACCCTTTTAGTTTCTGTGATTTACAGCTTTCCTCTCCCTCCTCGTCCTCCTCCATTACCTGTTCTTACCCTCCTGTTGTTATGCCCCAGTGCCTTATTTGCAATGACCTTTCCAGCCTGAAACCTAATTGTTAATTTATAGTCTCACCTTGAGACGGAGGTACAGGAAAACACAGCTATTCTTGTCACGTTGAGACCCTCCAGAAACAGGAGAGCCACCCACTATTTTAAGAAACACATGCCTGAAGAATGAGACTCAAAGCAATAACAACAGATAGAAGCAGACCAGACGTGAACACGACAGGTTCTGCGCAGCTTCACAGATGAACCGAGAACATAACTCAGACACTACGAGACGGCGGCTCACATCACGATCTGCCAGCTGCAGGAAGTCCATCCATCTTACACTGACACAGACAGGAAGGCTATTCTTTCTGTATGTGTTCCCTGCAGCTTAACTCAGTGGGAGATGTTGCTCCCAGGAAGCAATCTCATGTGGAAAGAGCTCTACTGTGTTCACGTGTATGTCGTTTGGTAGATTTCCATAGCTTCTACAATGCTTTATACCTGTCAAAATGCCTTAAAGAGTTATTCCAAGATTAACATCAACCAACATAACGGTCACGACAGAATATAATTAATTATATCAAACAGCTAAAATCCTCTCAACTACTGTAATGACTTTAACGTGTATTACCATGTCTGTGGGGATCCATGCTGAAACGCATGTAAGGTGAGGGAGCGAAAAGAGATAGAAACAACAAATCATTCAAACAAAATGATTGAATGGTACACAGAAAAGGAATCTACATTCAATAAAGGAAATCCCTTGGTTACAGTTCAACCATGAAGAATCAGTGTTTCCCCTAGGTTTATTGCTTTGGGGGGGTGCTGCCTGAGCGGGGGGGGGGGGGGGGGGGGGGCATTGGGATATTTTTTTGTAATCTTCTGGAGCAGAGAGAGGAGCTGTGGACTATTGTTATTGATCAGTGTTTCTTAGGGTCAAAAACACTAAACTCAACTTAAAATGAAAGTGTTTAGTTTATTTAATAAAAGAGCACATGTTCAATGTGAAAAGTGACTGTAGATATAGATTAGTTGCAATTTGGTGCTTTATATATAATTATTTTTTTTTTAAACACCTTGAATTTCAGGGGGGGCGCGGGGCTCCGTTGGCGGGGCGCAGCGCCCCTCCAAGACAATGGTAGGGGAAACACTGAATCATATATACGTTAGGATTTAGTTGATCATTATTTTGCGTATAAATGTTAAATCAATATTTATTATCTTTGTTTATTATTAGAAAGAGAACAGTTTTCAGTTTTATCAAAAAGTTATTAATTTTTTTTAAAATTGGGGGAAAAAGGCATACAGGAGGTTAACAAAAGAAATGCTGGCTTGTTATAAATATGATATACATTTATATAATTAACAAAAGGTTTCTGACCGATAGGGACGTGCAAAGTGATGATTTCTGCCACAAGATGATAGAAATTAGATTTTGCCACACTTATTAAAATGGGGAATCTACCACAGACCGGTATAGGCGAGGTTGCAACTCTTTGAGCTTGACAGTTTTACGGCAATATCGAGTGAACAGGAATTATGCATCACTGTGATGAAGAAACTTGATTTGCAGGGTACTACCTCATTTACTGGATCAGCCAAAAAATCTGACATCCTATATGGTAATTTTATTTGTATCGTTTCTCCAATTCAGTTACCGGGAAATGTAATATATCACAGATATGTACATCTATACCACTGTCATTGCTTATTGAAATAAAATATGGATACACTGAGAGGAGAGAGACACAGGCTCCAATACTGTTACACATAGTTACCAAACCACATTAATGCACAGTTGCACCACAGCAACTGTTGTTATGGTGACAGCCTCCAGGCTGATAAGCTCTCAGCATTTCCAAGATATCCACTCAAAAAACACACACACACGGCTGTATAGATATCGATTACATGATTCAGGCATTCCAGGAGGACCGCAAAGGTTATATCTTGGCAAAAAATAATTGAATATTTCCTGTCAGGAAGGGTTGTATGACACTCATGAAAACAAATATGTTTGCACTTCTGTCCTTGCAAGCGGCAACGTATAATTGTGACACACTTATGTGGATTATTGGCAAAATATATCAATGTGATTTCCAGACCATCTACACTCTCAAACTATTGCTCCAACGCAACAGAAGCAACCACCAAAACAAAAACACAATTTGTGTTATATCTTGTAGTCCAACATTTCAGCCAAATGTTCTTCCAACTGACTGTGTCTTCCTGTCTTCCTTAATCCTGAAGTAAGCAAACACCCACACACATTCAGTGCATTTCACACACATTACTTCTTGATTCAAATAAATGGAGATGACTCTGTTTAGGCCTCCAGGCGATAGCCAACAAGAGTTCAGAACATACGCTGCTACATACTGTACAGTAAATACATACCGTATGAGACGTACACTGATGCCACGCAGGCCAAATATAGATGTGGACAAAAACAACAGCGCAAGACGGATCAAAATAAACCGCAAAAGACGTCAAGACATATACAGTCTTCCATATAGCCTTCGTCATATTACTGTGTGCAACAGAACCATATTTTGTTCAATAGGAATACTGATTTTCATATTAAGGTTATGATTTCTAGCATTAAGCATAACCGTCTCATCTTTGGCCATGTTTTCTCAAAGTCAACTTTAATGTCAATTTGTCTGTGTGTTTGTACAGACAGAGATCAAAATAACGTTTCCAACAATCCCGAATACAAAATACAATAATACAAATGTACAAAAATGTATGAATATGTATCCTCTACAATCAACAGACACATTTACACGTATGCACACATTAAGATAAAACACAACAATCAATATATACAAAAAACAGTCACTTCAATATCTTAGGGAATGTACATAGTGCAAGATCTCATAATGTTTCTGTACTATTTCTCCTTGCCTCTCTTTCCCTCTCTCTTTAGTCCTGCCCCTATTCTCCCTGTGTCAGATGTTGTGTGCAGTGATGGTCTTCTAGATGGCAGGTCCATAATGGGTCTGCAAGTCCAGAAGAAAAACTAATGAATAATATTAGATGGCTTTCATTAAGAACATGCAAAAGGCTGAATAAAAAAATAGACGCATACTCTTTCTCTCTGCAGCCCCTCCTCTTCTCCATGTCAAACTCTCTTAAATGTGTCCTTTTTCTGTCATTCGATCTTTTTTTCTTTTATGCCCTCCTTCACCTCTTTCAAAAACAGTTTAGAGTATCAATACATCATTTAAGTCCTAAGTGTGCCTTTGAGGGTCCCAGCTTCTCCAATGTAAGAAATTAGATCCTTTTTTATGTAATATCTTTTGATTTAGTTTGGACAAATTAAGCAATCACCCACATGTCACCTTGGGTTCTAGGAAAATGAGATGGACATTATTCAAAATTGTTTAACATTTTATTGACGAAATAACCCACACATTCATAGGCAATGACTATAACCGATATGTGTAGCCTTGCCTTTATCAGAATCACTGTAACTATTTCTCTGGACATGACAAGGACACTTATTCTTTCCTTTGTTTGAAATGTAATTTAATTTAATGTAACATGGAGAAGCTTTAATTTTCTTAGAGACAAAAGGCAGGGAGCTCTTAGATTCAACATACTGTATCATCAGTTATTGCAAAGAACATTTTATTTAGTATAAATAACTGGTTGCTTTAACATGATGATCTACTAAAAAGAGCTTCAGTGTAGTTTATAAACAATAGTTTTAGTTTTAGAGCAGCAAGGCAAGTCCCTGTTATGAGACAATCAAATTATACAATTCCTTCTGTGGGTATATGATGTCCTATAGTGTGTATTGTCAGTGTCCATTTTGTTTTTCTCCTCAAAACAACAGCTGTATGTTTTTTTGACCTTGCAAATTAGCCAATTCTGAAGTTTTTTTAAATGTCAAACATGCAGTCACTATCAACTTCTGGAAAGTAGATTTGTTTCAAAGATACTTGAGCAGACAGGAAATCAGGAAGACAAAAACAAAAAAACTGTCCCACTCCCCAGACAGCAGAGGAAGTGACTGAAAGATGCTTTTTGTCACATTGAAATGCAGGAACAGAGATGTGTGTGCACTCACATGTGTGTATTGATGGTCAAATGTGTTAAATCTATGCTATCAGACACCTAATTAGGCCTACCTCAGCGTGTGTGTGAGTGTGAGTGTGAGTGTGTGTGTGTGTGTGTGTGTGTGTGTGTGTATAGCATGGTAATTAATTTCCCGCGAGTATTGGATGCTGTGCTGCAGCCATGAGAGATCTAGCTCTGTGTTCATGTGTGTGCACGCTTGTGTATGTTAATAATTAGTGGGGTCCTCTTTTCTGGGCTGTCCGGTCGTGCCTGAGTGGATTTTCTCATTTCCAGGCTGAGTGGCAAACGCAGCGTGGTACAACTCACTCCCACGTGACAGGCAATGGTATACGAGTATGGTAAGTGAATTACTGATAAATATCAACATAAATCAACTGCAGCATTCCTGATGCTTCAAAAATGGTAATTTCTTGTTTCAAAGGCAATCCACACAGAAACCTGTGCCTGGGCTGCTTGAGATTTGTTTATGGGAAGATCCAACTCCTGCGAACTCCTCATGCAGCAAAGCAAATTCCAGCACAGACTCTCTCTTTGCCAACATTTCTGTGTAAAATATGAGACAATGTAAGAATTATAATTCAACAAACGAGCTTCCTGAAGGGACACTACTGCCATCTAGCGTTGCGTCTACTCTCTGATAGTCCAGACCAAACAGCACTGAGACGCTCAGTACACTGCAGACACCCACAGCACAGCTACACATCAACACGTGAGCTTAGTTTAAATGAGTGACTGGCATGTGGAGCTGTGTGTGTGTGTGTGTGTGTGTGTGTGTGTGTGTGTGTGTGTGTGTGTGTGTATGTGTGTGTGTGTGTGTGTGTGTGTGTGTGTGTGTGTGTGTCCCAGCTGTGCAGCGTCCACAGCCATCCTGGAAACCTTGCTGTGCTGTTAATGATTGTTTAGAGGATGATTCATCGACACCTGAGGAGACTGTATGAGAGAGGCTCCTTATTGCTTTATTATCCTGATGAGAAGAGTACATGTGCACACAATTACCGCCTCAGGGGAACATCTCCCATTGAAAATAAATGTTTTCTGAGCAACAAAATATACAGAATCAGAGGGAAGAAATACCAATTTGCTTCATTGCAAACAGGTGTATATGGCACGATTTTCCATAGTTCGGGGCTGTACTTTGATTGAAGATATTGTTTTCTCTACGGATGGGACATAAACAAGGATATATGGTTATATATATATCGTTAAAATATTGAAGAGCTATTCTCCAATCCTATCGTCTACTACTACTACTATACTGGTAAATAGAATAAACTGGACAAATATGAGCATGCAGTTAAAAGCATTGAAAGTCAAAAACATAATTAGAATTTGACTGAATTATGCAAGTTGAAAAGAGGACTCATAATCTGAGTAGGCTGCAATAAAGGACTTAATAACTTGGAGTCCTAGAATCAAACAGTAGATCTGAACTTGTCTTTAGTTCTGAATTAAAAGGAGCATGGCTGAACCAATCTTGCCACGTTGATTGAAATGCAAAACAAACAAAAAAAATCATACAAAAATTCAACTCAGAAATACAAGCACTACACGACACCATAGGATCCAAGGAAATGTCAGAGAACTCCAGGATTGCCATCTGAACCAATAATTACATTTTCTTTCTCATCAATATTTAAATAAAGGGAAGAACCTCATCTGGATTGGTCAAGGACATCAGCGATTCAAATCTTGACCAAATGAGTTCAATGAAAGACAGCAATCAAATCTTAATGACTTTGTCTCGGACGTCTTTTCAGAAAACTATTCATATTCACAAAGGGCTTAAATTACGTTGCACGTTTTCCCTTTAGGTTTTAGACATGAGTGTTTACAAGCAACAGATACACCGTCTTAGATCAGGGGAATAATGCGAGTCCACAGGGGGCTTTTCGCTTTAATCAAAAATCTCCTGGGATCTAACCCACACACAGATCAACACTGAAGGTTCTGCACTTCCTGGAAAAATACAATATCTCTAATGATGTTGCTTTTAAGTAAAGAAAAAACTAGAAATACTATCCATCCTCGTGAATGCCGACATTAAAGTAGCTCTCAAAACATCTGGTCCTCACAAGGACGGTTAAAAACAACCCATGTAGGTGTTTTACTTGATGAATACTGAGTATTTACACACATGAGAGGTTTGTACAGCAAATCACTTGGCTTGCAAAAGATATACAGCTGTGTGTGTGTGTGTGTGTGTGTGTGTGTGTGTGTGTGTGTGTGTGTGTGTGTGTGTGTGTGTGTGTGTGTGTGTGTGTGTGTGTGTGTGTGTGTGTGTGTGTGTGTGTGTGTGTGTTGCAAACACCAAGATGCTTTGAGACACCTGGGTATCTAACAGCAGGAGGGAGAAGGAGAACCAGGAGGAGGAGGAGGAGGAGGAGGAGGAGAAGGAGAACCAGGAGGAGGAGGAGGAGGAGGAGGAGGAGGAGGAGGAGGAGGAGGAGGAGGAGAGAAGCAGATGCAAGCGAAATAATCTACATCAGGAATGAGGCTGGGGGAGAGAGGCAGGTGGGACCAAATGTGAATCTAAACACGAAGGTTGGAGAGAGGAGTGAGGAAAAACAAGGAGAATGAAAAGAGAAGGAAGAAAAATGGAAGAAGTAGGGAGGAAGACGATGAAGTGAGGAGATGTCAGAAGTAGCAGATGGGAGGATAAATCGGGGAAGAGGGAACAAGGAGAAGGGCTGCCTCGCCTTTTGAACTATTTCCCTCCTCTCATCTGCTGCAGCTCCGCTTACTGTCGGCTCGTCTAACTGCAGCTAAAGTAGTAATCTGTATGCTTCATATACCACTACACTCTTATCAGTGGGTGTGTGTGTGTTTTTTTTGCAAGCAAGAACAAGGAGGGAAGCGGGTGTATGCATAAGCAAAAGATAAAATGCCTGAAAAGGGAATGCAATCATGAGGAGACATACAGCATGTTCCTGAAGATAAAGAGAACTGGGAAAAGAACTGTATTGAAACACAATGCAATGTAGGTATAAAAAAAGATGTGGAATGTATGCGCACAAGTGTTTAAAAACAGTGAAGAGCTCTCAAAGGTGGGTCAACTCAAAACGTGAATCACATTTTAGATTTGTATTTTATTTATGATCAAATAAGCGCTCTATGTGATACAAATTTAGGCTAAAACATGTCAATCTATTAAGCAAACGTTTCAAACCGAAGACGTTACAGATTGAATTATCTGTATCTCATTAAATACATTTTCTTCTTAGTGTATATGACCTTACTTCTGTATTCTAAATCTATTTCAGTAACATCTGTTCAGTTGGTACATTGGCTTGTAATAGGAATAAACCAACAATCGAGAAGAACAAACACAAAAAGCATGAGCCAATATTTTCCACACTTCTCCCTCCTGAGTCCATCTGGTGCTGCACCAGTTTAATACTTCACTGCTATTTACACACTCAGTTTTGGGTTTACAATGGAAGAAATGGCTGTGACATAATCTCAGACTCCAACACCTCAAATCTATTGTTGCTTTGTTTTGTACAAGTGCAGTTTCCCTGTAGCAGGCAGTAACATCCAGCTGAAATTAGAGTCAACAGCCTGTCAATATTTCTTATGTTCTTTGAAATAATGAAGACCCTTCGGAAATGTGTTTATCCAACCTTCAATCAAAAGTTTCCCGCTATAAATAAGACAAAAGTTTAAGATGTTTTGTTTTTGTTGTGTGCACTGCTCTGTTGTGTGAGTTTCTGTGTGTGGTCCAAAGAGACAGTGAGTGAGAGATTGGTGTCAAATATAAAACACACACACACACTCAGATTCTTCTTTGGTGTGTCAAAACCAGAGAAATACCCATCAAAGTGTGTTGTGTATGTGTGTGTGTGTGTGTGTGTGTGTGTTTGATGTGTTATCTGTCCGACCAACAGAGACTGTGTCGTCTTTCTTCTACCTCAATCTTTCTTTGGAACTTCCTCGCACAGTTACAATGCACATATGTACCTGTCACTGTGTTGGGAGACATTTACACATTCATAATTTATGCGAAATGCCAGTATATCAACAACTTTTATCTAAACTGTGAAAATGATCTTGGATTTTAGTTTTTCCTTTTGAGCCTCAGCCTACTGCTTGATGATAAACGCACTGCGATTTTTTTTGGAGGATTGCAGCCAGTGTTCTTTTATTCCCCATGTAAGATAATTTGCCTTTAACCAAGCATGTGCCCTGCTTGTAATCTTTAGCAACAACTTTGGCACCTTTTCTATTTTCTTTGTGTTCCACCAGCAAATCTAGCAAGAAAACACAGGAATACTCTACTATAAGCAATATTAATGGCATATTATATATAATATAAATGACCTAAAAACTGTTGACCATAACAACAGTCCCATAAAACCCAACTGGCATGTGAGATCATCAGACAGATGGGCAGTACAGGATTGACATGGTTAGAGATAAATATATATTTAAGAGATGTATCTGTCTGATAAACGGACCTCTGTCAAAAAGACTTTAGAGACACCCAACTGACACCAAAGATAATGTTACATTGCATTTTCTAATTAATTGGCAATGTAGAATAATTTCAATACTGCTTTCCTTTGCATTTGTACATCTTGAAATGTTGAGGAATATAAAATAAAATCCCTTTTTTATTGGATGTGTTCCTCTATTATCTCTCCTCACCCGCTTCTCGCTTTGTGAGTCTGTAAGAATCTCTAACAGTTGTTTATTTGATGACCTCTGGCGATTTAAATCCTGCTGAGATCCGTGTGTGTGTGTGTGTGTATTCCCTCAGCATTTATCAGTCATTACTTACATACAGCCTTCAAGGCCTGTAATTAACTTCAGCTTTGATGCCCCCGACCTGCTAATTTCCTGCACGCACACACACACACACACACACACACACACTCAATATAAACAAACACAAATGCATTCAAACGTGCAAACCTTCAAACACTCACTCATCTCTCTGTTGTTCCTACAGTGAGATACAGGCGCACAAATATATGCACATCCACAGATCTGCACACATTCTTCAACACTCGGTCATGCTGTTAAACTAATTGTGTTTTAGTGAATACAGAACAACAAACTTCAAATCTCTGAGCCCAATATTTGCCTTTGAGCTGTGTGTGTGTGTGTGTGTGTGTGTGTGTGTGTGTGTGTGTGTGTGTGTGTGTGTGTGTGTGTGTGTGTGTGTGTGTGTGTGTGTGTGTCCAATGTTCTACAACTGTTTTTATGACACCAACACATCTCACAGATCCATCACTGATATCAAATCAATAAGAGATGTGCAAAAGTCATCCTGACGGTGAGGTTGTTGAGAGTCGGCCACAAGGCAAGCAGATGTCGCCATGACACTTATTCAATATCTCAAAACATGATCATACTCTACACAACATGGCCTCCGTCTTCCTCCACACACTTTCCTCTATTTACCCGAAGCACATACAACAATAATTGAATTCTGTTATTAAGACTTAATCTTCCTGTGTGAGAGGTAGAATAGGATTTTTGATATATTGAATAAATGCCCAGTCATAATGTTTAGGCTTGTAGCCATGAGTCCTAACACCGTGTGTGTGAGGTTTTTCCGTCATATTGTAAGATTGTAACTGTCAGACCAGCGTTGCCAAGCCGGGAGTCGTAATGCGTGCCTTCAACAAATGACTATTTCAATTTGATAAATCTGAAGATTATTTTATGGTTCAATCAATTAATTGTCCAGTCAAAAAGTTGTCAGAAAAAGTAGAAAAATTTCACGGCTTCTCAAAGTCCAAGGGGATGTCTTCAAATGTCTTGTTTTGTAAGTCCAAAAAACCCAATAGAGGTTCAGTTTACATTTTATAATACAGAATGTTATAACGTTTTTGCATGAAAAATGTATTAAATGTTATTTTTTTTTAATTGTCAATTGACTAATCATTTAATTAGTTCTCGGATAGATTGATTTGTATCAACAGCAGCTGTTTTTTTGTTAAATTATTATTCAAAACGATGGGCATCTCTATATTAACAATGCGGGACCTACATTTAGGCATTATGGAAACTTCATTCTTAACATAGAATAGTTTAACGATTGTTGCCTTCATACAGTAAGTATTCAAAGCTACATGAGAGAAATTAAAACATTAATGTCGTAAAATGTACACATTCAAACCAAAGAACATGTCTGCTGACTAATACTAATCATTTTGCCTCACACTATTGTTTTAAAATTAGTTGGAGTCTGTGAAGGTAGCAGCTGAAGAAATAATTTCAAATGACATTGAATAAACAATACTGGCCTGCTGTTGTGTATTTATGTAGCGCAGGGGTGTCCAAACCTTTTTCACTAAGGGCCACCTACATAAACATATACGAAGGGCTGGGCCACTTATATGGTGAGGTATATTGCCGTAAGTTAAAGGGCCCATGTCATGGCCATTTCTACTGATCATAATTCCATTGTTGAGGTATACTAGAATAGATTTATATTATGCAATTTTACAAACTCACATTGGTTTCTCATACAGCATCTCTGTATAGTATGTGAATTCACTCTCTGTCCTAAATGGCTTGTTGGAGCTCCTGCCCCCCCTCCCTGTGAGCCCACTGTGCTCTGATTGGTCTACCACTATGGTCTACCACCATTACAGCGGAACATCAGTGATTATGTTTTACAATGGCGTTAGCAACCAGAAAATGACACCAGTAAGGACAAACAGATGAGAATGCTGCGTGGGGTCTGGGTGCCGTGTTGGCGGGACGTTGCGCGGCTCGTTGCTGCGTTTACATGCATAAAAACCTACATAACACACAAGGGGACGGGTAATAACCAGAAAAGCATGATATGGGACCTTTAAGTTATAAGTTAGCTAAATGTAGGTAAATTAGGCTTGATACATAAATATGCTTTAAGAAGGGTTTCATTTATCTTGTTGGCAGCTCATCCCTTAAAACAGAAGCCTCAGAGTGGTCATAATAAGGGGAAATATGAAGGCTCTATTTCAAGCTTGTTATGTGAATAAGTCATTGGGCTTTTTTTATCAACTAAGATTTGTTTTCAACATGAATTGACTGAATACTACTGTGTAATATATTTATACATATATTTAAGAAGTACAATATAAGAAAAGCACAAGTTTCATTTGTGGGCCATATTTCATTATCCTTTTTTAATTTGCTGAGGGCCGATTCAAAATGGCGTAGTTTGGACACCCCTGATGTAGTAGCAACAACTGAACTGAAACACATCTATTTATTTGTCCAGGGGTCATCTGCTTTAGTTGCTCTTATTAATCATCTTCCCATTGTTACCAAGGCTTATATACAGTACATTATGTATATAGCCAGTATTTTACCCTTCATTCACCTTGCAAATCAACACATGCTCTCAACTCTCTCACTCTGCTTACAGTCTCATTAAATCCACATGCATCTGTTGAGCTTGATGAAGCTGGCTCTGGCTACAATAGAGAAGACAGTAGTGCAGCTATTGAGTAGGGCTGAACGATTAATCGATTTTAAATCGAAATCGCAATTCGAAATGATGCGATTATCAAATCGCAAAGCCTGCGATTTTTTTAACCTTTTTTTTTTCTTTTTTTCTTGTGTGTCAGTCATCCACACCAATCAGAAGTGCTGTGCTCCACATGTACCAGCCATTGTTAACCAATCAGAAGTGGCCCATGATAGAAGATGATAGACAGATTGATCCAATCGCTTCCAATGGAGCTTTCCTAGATGGTTTGGTGAAACAAACCATCTGAGTCAGGTTAGTAATGCTCCATCACATGTTTTACATCTATTACAGGGTGAATCTTAAACTGAAGCTTGACTTTAAAGCAACCCAACGGAAGTTTCATGTAAGCTTAGTTCTTTCACTCGTAGCTCGGCTGTGGGGGTGCTAGAGACGGAAGCATGTTGATGCGACCTTCCTAGCCGGAGATATGGCCGCATTTTACAATACACTTCCGTTGGGTCGCTTAAAAACAAATGTCGCAAATCGAATCGCAATATTTGTCAGAAAAATCGTAATTCCATTTTTTTCCCAAAAGCGTGCAGCCCTACTATTGAGCATCCAGCTGGACAAATATCACGAGCAAATCGGATGAAACAGAGGAAGAAATCCTCACATGGAGGCAGAGAAAGGCTACACTGCACATCTTTGCACAATCCAGAGTGTCTGTACAGAAGGAGTGGCAGACACGGAAAGCTCCATCAAAGTTCATTTAATTTTATATTGAAACAATATTATGATAGCATTTTTTTTTATTGATATCTATAAGGAAAAGTATTGTAACACATATGAGTGAATGGGAAGTCCAATAACAGCCTGTCCTCCAAAAAACGACCAAATAGGTTGATTGTTCAGCAGCTTATTACGACCTAGTCACGTTTTAAAGTTTAGCACCTCTAGTGGTCGTGTAAGAAACAACAATTTGCGGCATATGGGCTGATGCTCCCGTTGATTGCAAACGCTTCGGAGGGTTGTATATTCACAAATAACCCTCTCTGGAAAATCCTAAATTTTAGAATAGTTTGGCTATTAAAATGTTTTTTGATTTGATTTCTAGCGAGAAGTGTATATTGTACTTTTAGAATCCACGTCCAGTGGATGCGTAGGATCTATAGTTTGATAGACATTATGAAGATGATTTGAGGTCTCGTCTAGGAGAACGTGTATATACTACGTCTTTCCCCCTATTCATTTCTATTGACGGCAGCGTCCATGTAAAGTTGGCGTCAACCCTCACGGGGTGAAAACAGTATTTCCGGTCTCGAAGTTTTCATAATAAAACCGGAAGTATTCCCCTCACTGTCAAATGATTTTACAGTGATATCTGCAGTACTCATCCACTAACAAACATCAGTGTATCCTTGTTAATTACACAACATTGATTGGTTTAAATTGTGTACAATGCTTTTGTGTTTTTCCCCTTCGACTCGGAGAAACAAATAATTTTTTCTGAGTTTAGGATGACCGAAGACACTGAATAAACAACACATCCGGTTTGCTTGACAAACCCCGTGATTAGTCCTCAATCTCTGTGATTGGATGTTGGAGTGGCAGTGCGCCAAGGTTACGCCGAGCTTCAGACAGCTCTTTGAAATGGAATGAAACCACGGCAGACTATCCAAAACTGGAGTCGAACAGGTCCAGTCCGAGTCCCTGTCCCCCCGTTTATCGATCCCAAGTTGGGAAATGTTTTTGTTACTGCAGCAATTTATTGTTACTTTGTAATTCTACTCCACTACAATTCAGAGGTTAACCTGGTATTTTTACTCCACTACATTTATTTGAGTTACGTTGCAGATTCTGATTAATGATGTGAAATATAAACAACCCTTAAATCAGACTTTAGTTACACCTGAGTAAAATTCAGGGAAGGTGATTGTTAAGTGCCAAAATAAACTATGCAATATATTAGACGGCAAGTACTTTGTCAGGCTTAATATTTATCTGTAGATACCCCCAAAGCTTTTTTCTTATTCAAAAGAAGACCTTAACTTAAAGTATTCTTTAATGTTTGAATAAAGCCTTATTAGTTTGTCTGTTTTGCACATCCTCCTATTAATATCTTTGGACGTCCTGCACTAGCTGTTTTATTGTAGAGATCACTACAGTATCTTCTTGATATTTTCTATTATTGACCTTCTACTTTCCCACTATTTTGTATCTAGGCTACTCTTAATATTTTTATTTTTTTATCAAATATAACATATTCAACAAAAAAATGCAATAACGTGCTTTAACCACTAGGCGGTGCGGGTTAAAAACTATCAAGTTTGCAGTGTTAACACAATAAATTATACTTTCCAGTATAATTTTCCAGTTTAGATTATGACGGATTTATTTTGTTATCCACACATATATTGTTTTGATATTTGTAACACCAAACCGACAGAAAATATGGTCTTAACATGACCCAGTGGTCTAGTTAATAAAACATAGTAATATCAAACATAATATTACTATTAACTTTATTGTGCAATTAAAACTGAACGGTAAAGAAAAATACAGTTTCAGTCTCTCGATTTGAAGCTTATGCATTGTACCATGAACCTGTATAGACCTGTAACAGTCAACTGGTGAGGAGTTGGAAAGGTAGTTTCTGAAGATGTTACAAATAACACACAGCATACAATGCCATAATAGCTTTGTATTATTAGTGTAGTGACACTTATGTATGTATAACATCTGAAAATGTGTAGTTTTATTCATGTTTTCACATCATTTTACAGGATATTGCTATAATATTTCATATAGTGTAGTTCTACACATTAATATCTGATTTGTAAAACATCACAGACAGAAAAGGTATATCCGTCATTTAACGGTAAGCTATTGAAATTGTGAATCCATAGATGTGTCTCCCATCACCCAAAACCCCTGACTATTCTCTCAACTCAGTATTTACATTCTTATATTAAAAAAAAATCAGTAATATCTTTAAAAACTACAAGTCTCTTTCTATCAGCTGTGCACCGTTATGGTGTAAATATAACCTATCTACCAATTGGATCAAATATAAAAGTCAGTCGAATTAGTGTTGATACTGCAAGGAGACGTATTGTGTGAAGAGAAATTGAAGATGTTGTGTAATTGCTGATATATGTATGATCCACGTCACGTATTCAGTTTTGGTGGCAGTTCTTCCAGTTTGTCTAGAAGTCTTCTGATCAGGGCTCTATTAATAAATATCTACGGCAGATGTGTAATATTTAATGCAGCCGAACCGTGTATTACAATGTCGTTATGTGATGACTTCCAAAGAGAAAAGCAAGCACACACGGAATATATTATTATTATTTTATTTACTTTTTCATGTTTTCGGATTTCATATCGCATAAACACCATATCCCAACATGCATTGCGACTAAAACATCCAATCACCAAGCTTGAATGATAGCTGAGGATTATGGGTAGGTAGATGTTTTAGCATCAAAACCTCTGAAAAAATAAACGTGTCTCTCAGAATCTAAACTGTGTACAAAAGCATTGTACACAATTTAAACCAATCAATGTTGTGTAATTAACGGATAAACTGAGGTGTTTTAGTGGATGAGTACTGCAGATATCACTGTAAAATCATTTGACAGAGAGGGGAATACGGTTTTATTATGAAAACTTCGAGACCGGAAATACTGTTTTCACCCTGTGAGGGTTGACGCTAACTTTACATTGACATGCTGTCAATAGAAATTAATAGGGGGAAAGACGTAGTATATACACGTTCTCCTGGCGAGACCTCAAATCATCTTCGTAAAAAATCTATATCAAACTATAGATCCTACACATCCACTGGACGTAGATTCTAAAAGTACAATATATACTTCTCGCTAGAAATGTAATCAAAAAGCATTTTAATGGCCAAACTATCCTACGATTTAGGATTTTCCAGAGAGGGTTATTTTTTTGAATATACAACCCACCGGATTGTTTGCAGTCAACGGGAGCACTAGAGGTCGAAAACTTTAAAACGTGATTATAGGTAATAAGCTGGTGAACAATCAACCTATTTGGTCGTATGAGTTGGAGGACTTAATATAAGATAAATGAAATACCAGACAAATGAAGTGAAGCCCTGGTCAGTAGTTTGCAAATTAGTATTAGGCTGCTTAATACAAACCAGAAAGATGACACAAAAGCGTGGAATATATGGCAAAACCTCTCAAAGCAAAATACATTAAACCAGAACATGCAACCCATTCATGGCTAATATTTCTTAAAACTAAATTTTAACAAAGGGCCCTTCTTCAAGAAAAGGTCTCAAAATCAGGTTATAAAGCAGGACCTAGCTGAAGACCTATATCAGTAAATAATATGTTTTAATTAGTAGTGTGTATAGTATAACCAAACAATGTAAGAATAAGACATACTATTACTACTGCCCTCTCACCCAGCTCTTCTACATGGCATGTTTTCCCCAGAGCTATCCCAACATTAATTTTGATGACGTTCAGTTTCACAACTTTACCATAAAACGCCTGCCACTGAGCTCAAGCTCTTTACAACAAAGGTCTGCATGTTTTCGACTGTAATCATGATATTTTGTGATATAGAGTTATTTTACTCTTAATTTTGTATTACTACATCGTTAAATCAGCCCTTAAGCATTTGAATAATTATCTGCACACCACATAGCATTATGGTGTCACTTCTGCCTCATTTGAAACCATGAAAGAGCAATAGTGCCATCTAGTGACCGGTTTAAGAAATTAGTGGCATCTACCAGTGTTAAGGTTTTTTAATTTTGGTTTTGAGAAGCGAGAAATTAAGAACAAACACTTGAATGGCCTCCTGATATAAGACGTATGCAAACATACACATGTACCGACATATACAACATGTTTGATGCAGACCAAAGAGTATGGTACACAGAAAAATTGGCACAGAAAAGTGAAAATATCAAACGACATGTGCGTATAAATCTACTTTCTCTATTCAGAAATGAGTCAGAAACATGTGCTTATTCACCAAACTGCCTTCAAACCACCTGCTCTAATGTAGCATACACCTACTATTAAACACCGAGCAGCTTTTAATGGTAACCGCAGGATGCTGGTGACTCAGAGGACTCACCGGGAGAAGCAGTGGTGGCAGACATGTCTGGACAGCTTGTTGGACACACAGCAGGCCAGCGGCTCTGCAGAGTGAACCAGCTCTCCCCTCTGGATCCTGGCTGCAGCCCGCAGACCGTTCCCCTTTCCGGGGCTCACGAAACGCTCCAGCTTCGGTGCCATAGCCGAGTTTCCCTCCACGTGAAGCGAGCACTGTGTTTACATCCGTAACGGAGAGGAGCGTGATGACGTCACAAAAACGTGCGAATCTTTGCCTTCCATCAATGCACTTTAGTTTCAAATATTTGTATTGATAAGAAGCATACAAGTGTAAGCAATAGTACAGACTTCTTTAGGGTGGAAATCATGCTTCTCTTTTTCAACATAGTTTTTTCTTTATTATTTCTTGTTGGCTGTTCTTTTTGAACAGCCAACAAGAAATAATAAAGAAAAAACATAGCATGACAGGAATACCATACTTAATAACATACATAATCATAAAGAACATACAACATAGTATATAAATACATAAATAAATAAACTTAAAGGGTGCAAATGTGACCAGACAAGTGTGTTAAATTCAGGGCCGCCTTAATGCACGGACTGACCTGGGCTGAAGCCCAGGGGCCTACGGAGATCGGGGGCCTATCATGAGCCAATAACAACAAATCAAATTCAAATATATTTTCTTTTCTTTTTTTCGGGTGTTTTAATTTTTTTTTTAAGTAAACAGAGTCTTGGCTTTCAGAATATGAAACTTTTATTTCCAAAATCACACGATAAATACATTTTTGAAGCTTGTAAAGGGAAGATGACAGCTCTCACTCGCCACCCTGCACTTCCACAGCGCCGCCCCCCCCTCCCTCCGGCTGAAATTATGAATGTAAGGTGTATACTAGCAGTGCTTCTCAAAGTATGGTCCGCGGACCACTGGTGGTCCGTAAGCGCCTCCTAGTGGTCCGTGAGTATATTGGTAACATTTCACATTTGAAATAAATAAATACATTTCAGTTTTCCGCACTCTCGCGGGAATATCTCCACAATGGAGCGAGGTTAAGTTTCACTTTTGATTGCATGATATAATCCAGCGCAACACCTTCATCACACATGTTGCCACTTGTTTGTACCATTTTCAGGCGATTTGTAATCTGTTCTAGAAAAACGATGTGTTTTTTGATATTTGTGGAGTTAGGTGGTCCGCGAGTGTTTTTTTATTGGTTAAGTGGTCCTTGGAATGAAAAAGTTTGAGAAACACTGGAATAGTAATCATAGATAACACGGCAGGGTCAGTTACAGTTTGTTTTCATCTGATTTCAAATAAACAAAGTCTTGGCTTTCAGAATATTAAACTTGTTTCGGCAAATTCAGATGATAAACTTTGAAGCTTGTAACGGCATAATTACGAACGGAGTAACTTCACGTCACAGCAGGCACAACAACAGCCGGTGTTTCTCGTGAGTGTTTTCCCTGGGAAACAAACACAATACACACAAACGCAAAATTACACAAACACACACACGTATACACATACACACACACTCGTGAGCTTCCCCCAGACCAGTAATCCAAAAGAAAATATCTTCCCTCCATACTATTTTGATCATTTGCTCCGCTAATCAATCAGATCGATGGATTCCAGAGATTTTTCTCAAAAATTATGACTCCGAAACAGTCAGCACCACTTAACAGTCAATCAGAATGAGAATATGTTTCACATGTGACTTATTCAAATTGCGAGTGATTGAGTGACAGATGAAGGTTCATTAGGAGAAAATGTCGGAGAAGAAAAAGTTTGAGAGTGGAGCTCGGAAAAGGAAATTGTTGAGGGAAAAGGAGTTTCGAGACAAGCAGCTATTACAAAACATGCCGAAGCTTACAGGTTATTTTAAACCTGTAGGCCAGGATGAGGAGGAAGAACAGATTAGTTCTGTACCGAGCGGCAGTGGTGCCGGCCGCGGGGCCTCTGAGCCAAGTAGGCCGTCTGGTTCTGATAGCGATGGAGTAGCTGGAGTAGCGGGAGAGGAAAAACAGACAGGAGGGATATTATCTGTTGGAGGAGATGGGAGGACGACGAGGACTTGCTACGGGGAGCCAACGGCAACCGGACATGAGGGAGGCCCGATACGTCACTCATCTGGAGGAGAGGACCAGGCGCGAGTAGAGCAGAGTGGAGAAGTGCGATCACAGAGCCTGCCGAGGTTATAAATGACTTTGATTTGTTGTTTAAATAGGGGGCCTACAAAAACTATCAGCCCCAGGGCCTGATGGCAGGTTAAGGCGGGCTTGGTTACATTGTTCAGACGTGCCCATCCCCAACACTGGATATCGTTGTAGTTGGACTTTAAATGCCTTTGAAAATAATGAGAATATTGCGACCCACCCTCAATGCACTTGTTATATCATTTATATTTTCCAATCTTAATTTATGATGATAAAAACAATAACAAGATTTGTTTAACTTTTTTTTAACCGTTTGTTTATTAGTTCTAATTTCCATAGGTGGCTAGTTTGCCCTATGCTTGCACTGTACTCTTCAAAAAAGAGGTTCATACTCTTTGCCGAGACAGTGCAGTGCGTGTTAGCACAAATATATATTGAACAGGCTATATGGCTATTCAATAGCCCCCTTGAGAGTCCGTTTTCAGTCAGTTTTCAACGGGCAGGGCGTCCCATTGACTTGCATAGAGCTCCCTGAATGACTACATGCACAACATACAGAAGTGTGTGTGTGTGTGTGTGTGTGTGTGTGTGTGTGTGTGTGTGTGTGTGTGTGTGTGTGTGTGTGTGTGTGTGTGTGTGTGTGTGTGTGTGTGTGTGTGTGTGTGTGTGTGTGTGTGTGTGTGTGTGTGTGTGTGTGTGTGTGTGTGTGTGTGTGTGTGTGTGTGTGTGTGTGTGTGTGTGTGTGTGTGTTCAGTTTAGCTCAGCTCATTTCCGGCAGCAGACCAGCAGGTCCTGCAGCATGGGACCTGGTGCTCTCTACACATGCACCTGTTACACTTGGTGCTCGTGGTAGAAGACCTCTTTTTTAGGGCTGTGCACAACCAGCACACACGTCTTTCTATCTGGTCGAGCCCGTGGCACGAGTGGTGATGGCAGTCTCGGTGGTTTGCGAGGGCAGCAACATTGGTCTGTAACTCCACCACCATGGGAGGAGCAGCTGCTGTTCGCAGGGGGTGCTTTCTCCGCATGATCTGTGAGGACACCATGGATTTCCCCAGCTCTTCTAAGAACAACCTCCGTTTGCCACCGAAGTGTCCGCCTCCTACAGCTGTAGGTACTGACAACCTACAAACGATCAAGGAAAAAAATAGAATATAAATAAATAAATATCCTTCCTCAGCATTCACAAGTATTTTATATAATTCATTATTTATATAAATGCAAGAAATATGTCTAATGAATGATAAGCACTTATAATAAATACATAGTTATCTCAAATAAACACATGCAATCAGTGAGAATAAATAGACTACGTTTGGAATCAATTCATATAGTAATAAAAGCATATAATCTAATACCTTGTCAAGGTTGTCCACGCCACCCTTGCAGCGATTGTATTCAATGATGACTTGTGGTTTCTTCTTGTCATCGTGATGTACAGCTGGCTCTCTGTGTTTGCTGCTCAGAAGTAGGACATTTCTTCCCCGCCGCGGGATGTAGCTGACTGCTGTGGTGGTGGTTGTGAATGCAAACACAGATGACAAGACAGCTCTCTGCTTAGTCTGCTTCTGTTTGGGGGGAAGCTCAGGCTTGTTTGCCCTGATGGTCCCTACCAGGGCCACTTTTTTCTTCAGAAGCTCCTGGGCAAGTGAGTAGGAAGTGAAAAAATTGTCACATGTAAGTGTGACACCCTTGAGCCCCTCAGTCATGTCCAGGATGACTCGCTTTCCCTGGCCCTTCTCCGGAGATTCACCAGCGGCTTTTCCAGTATACACCTGGCACCTCCAGGCATATGATGTGGCGACATCTGCGGTGATCCAGATTTTCAGCCCGTACTTCGCTGGCTTGCTGGGGATGTACTGCCGGAATTTGCAGCGGCCTCTGAAGGCTACGAGCTGCTCATCAACACAGATGTCTTCCCCTGGATTGAACAAGAATGGGAGGCGCTCTGTCCACTTGTCCCACATATTTCGGAAAGCTGTAAGCTTGTCCTTCTTGTATCGAGCAGGACGAGTGAGTCGGTCATCGAATCGGAGGCTGGCGCTTATCATTTCAAAGCGTTTGTGGGACAGGGTGGCCCTGAAGATTGGTCTCCCACTCTGGTCATCCCACAGGCTGCGGGTAGTGTAGTGGACATTTCTTATGTCATCTTATATGCTAAAACCAAATGCTTCTAAAAGCATTGTCTAACACTACTGTACCATTTCTTCATATGTGCTGTTTTCTCTGCATACTCTAAAGAGGGTCATTAATCTCAAGCGCTTCAAGGCCACAGGGCTGAGTTGGCAGACTATGCTGATACTCCTCTTCACACTAAGTTTGAACTTCCATATGCTGATAACCGTTATACTTTCGACAGCTACACATAAAACTGTCTGCCCGCCCTATCTTGTATATAAGCTTTGCTATTTTGTGACTATTGCGCACACTCCTGCAGACTATCCTATACTCTGTGAGACCTGTTCCTTCGAGGCGCCTCGAATAAAGAACCAGAAAGACAACTCTGTTTGTTTCACCAGTTTATTGATTGATCATTCTAATTGTATATCTCCACAGTATTGACTAGGTCTAAGATTTCCATAACAGTAGATTCCCCTTTGGACCGGTACACACCCGCCAGGATGAGAAGTCCCATGTAAGCCCGAATCTCTTCAGCATCCACATCGTTCCATCCTGACACTGAACGCCTCCCATAGAGATTTGTCATCTGTAAAATTAGCTGAATCATGTCAGGAGTGAAGAAAAGGTGAAAAGAGGATGCCACATCATAAATTCTTGATATGGCATATTTTGTGGGCCCTGGAATCATGCCGGTGGGTGCCTGAATGTAGCGCAGCGTCTCGGCATGAGATGGAGACCGGACTTGCCCATTTTCCCCTGTCCACTCACTGCTAGGATCCTCAGTGTCCTCGCCACTTTCAGACAAACATTCAGAAGCACTCTCAGTTGTGGAGGATTCCAGAGATAATTCAATGTCAGACTCGGAGCTTGTTTCTTCAGAAGAAGAGTCATCGCTTGCAGATGAAGGCTGCATGACCATTTCTACGGCCTCTTCTGCAGTGAAATGCCTCTTAATTTTAGCTCCTACTCTTGGCTCCAGGACTTTCTCCTTCTCTGCTCACTCATGAAATAACCCCTCAGCCAAACTGCATGTTAACATTTGGCTGTGAAAGCAGCCAGGTGCGTAAACAAACTAACAGTTGTTTTTTGTTTTTTAATTACTCGAGCAACTCTTCAAAGACACATGAAATGCATCCTTCAAAAGATCAAAAGATGCCCTTTTTTTACCCTGAAATGATCAGTGCATGGTTACAGATACACACACACACACACACACACACACACACACACACACACACACACACACATTGTTGGGGCCCCGAAATGCTGACATTACAAAATGCATGGTTTTATACTGCAATGGCAGTGAGATCAAAAAAGGTGGTTTGAATGGCAGTCAATGAGGCATTTTTTGCCACGAAGGTGTCCAGAGGTATTATCTGATACTACGTAAAAAATAATAATGCAGTCAAATCAATTTTGTTGCTAATCTTTGACATATCCAAGACTCTAATAACCACCAAAGCCCCATCCCTCTACTAATTATTATATTGAAACAATTTAAGGTTTTGTGTTTTTTTGTAATAAATAATAAATAATGCAAATAATTAAACAGGCATTTAAAGGGTTAAAATCCAGAATATTATTGAATGTTTGGTAGTTTTGAGTACGTTATAAGTTGTTTAAGTGTTTCATGAAAAAAAAAAAAAGTAGAAACAAATATTCATGTATGATGATTTAATAGCAGTTATTATGGGCGTGTACATGTTTGCCACGAAGGTGTCCAGAGGGTACAAAATGCATCACGAGAGTATACAAAACATGTAAGAGTAAACGACAATTTGACTCAAAAGAAGACTTCTTACGTGTGTAAATTAAATAAATAAATCAAAGATATTATTATTACTATTTTTGAGGAGTGGGTTGGAGTTCAGATTAACTTACTCTAACAGTTGTTTACACTGTATTTGTCTATCACAAATACTGATGCGGGACGAAACGCAGAGCGAACCCTGGAGGAAACCCTTACATACGCAGCACTATAACCTATGGTCGATATTGGGAAGTTCATCCAACGATTAAAGGTTGTTCTCTACTGTTTTGAGGAGTGGGTTGAAGTTCAGATCTACTCAGTCTGACAGTTGTTTTGTTTTTTTGCAATATATAGTGATGCGGGACAAAACCCGGAGAAAACCCGGAGAAAACCCGTACGCAAGTTACAATTTACAGGTAAATAGTTGGAAGGTCATCTTCCTCATGTGAATAGTTTCCAGGACTCACATTTGTCCTTTTCCCTCGGGGCAAGTGTCCCAATGTTTCCTCTGAAACCATTGTTTCTACTGAAATAGTTTTGGTTTTTCTCAGGTACTTTTCGTCTAACCACGAGTCCACCCTCTTCGGTGTTGTGTCTGTTGCCCTTTCAAGAAGCTTTTCCGTGGTTCTGAGTTTTTCTTTTACCTCCCAGATCTCGCGTGTTGACTCGTTGATGATGTTGGTTTTTTCAACACACAAGTCCATCTGTCTTTTATTAAAACAGGTAACCTCTTCCTTGGTGCATTCCACTAGCTTGGCATCGGCTGTGTGAACCTTTGTCATACATTTAACCTTACGCATCAAACCATCAACCATATGACGATACCCTGTCCTTGTGTGTTCCTCCATTGGCACTCTGTCATCGCCATCTACGTGATGTGCTTTGAGGCGAGCAACAGCGATAATAAGCTTCTTGGGTTTAGTGATATTAGCCACTGCTTGTATATCTTCCTTACAGCGCACGATGCAGTTCGCCATGTTTTGGGTTTTTGCGCGCTCTTTGATCAAGAGTGGCTCACAGCCCCTGAGTTGAGAATGTAGATCTAAGACCTTTCCTTTCAGGACCTTGTTTTCATTCATGTTCTGGTTCAGCCTTGCCCTGGTCTTCCTGTGTTCAGTCTCGGCGATTCTGAAGTTTTGGTCCAATATCCTGGATGTCTCCTTCTCTTTGTCTAATTTAAGATTTATAATAAGGTTTCGGTCCTTTTCATTTGACAAATCTTCTACCAATAATTTGCCTTCCTTCTTTAAATTGAATATTTCCATATTCTTTCTTTTAATAATCATCTTGAGATGCTCGCAATGTGTATGTGACTTAGCCAAATCATTAGTTAAATCCGGCTGCGCATGTAGTCTCACTACTTCTTTCCTCAGTCTTTCAACTAGGTCCTCCTGGCGTTTCTTGGCCATAACATTTTCCACATTTGCACCTAATCTTTTATGAAAAATACCGGTCTTGATTTCAGCGGCCATTCCCTCTCTTAAGTTCGCCATCTCTTTTTCCGTCTGAAGGACTTTATTCGTCTCCTTTAACACATCAGCTTCACATTCTTGCATCTTCTCTTGCAATATTTTATCTAGTTTTTCATTCTTCTCTCCCAACATCCTGCTTATTTCCCTTGTATGCGTTGCCAGCAGATTCCTCTCATTTTCTTCAAACTCTGCTGAGCTTCTCCGCATGAGAGACTCATACTTTGCAATGAGTTCTTTTTTCTGTTCCTCAAATTGGGTGTCCTTAGTGACAATTGATTGCTGCAGCTCATCGATTGTTGCCTCTGCCACTGCGTATGCATCTTCTTTGTTACAATCTTTTTTCTCGTCAAGAAGGTGCTTAATATACTGTAGCTTATTTTTTAATTCATCCTTGTTTTCTTCAATAGTTGCCTTTAGAATATTGTTTTCAGACTGCATAGACTGTAGTTCGAGGCTTTGTGAGAACAGTTCTTGAGCAAACAGCTTCTGCTTATATTTTGACGCATCTTCTGCCACCTGGAGCTGGAATTTGCTATAATATTCAGTTCTCTCCATTTTGAGAAATGTGTCTAAACTAAACAATTGAGTTTCAGCAGCAAAGGGTTAGCCTTGAAATATAAAGCTGCCTTTAGTTGTTTTGTGTGTGCAACCTACAGTTGATGTTGTTCCTGGAGTTCGAATTTATTCAACTTTTAGCCTAATGTTTAAATTAAATCGAAAATGTTAAAGTTTGTATCTTTTCTTACTTGCTGCCTTTTCAAAAGCTACAGTCTCTCTGAACAAACTAAGTATTACCAAGCCGGGAGTAGCCTACTTCGAATTCAGATGTGTGAGTCTCTTGCAGGGAAGATGACATTACTCATTACGTCATAAAACATCAAGGCTCTTCGAACGACGCCAGGAATGACGTCATCACGTTAGGTGTAAAACTACGGTGGCCGAACATTAACAACGTTCTATGAAACGCTGCATACGTTAACGGTTAAAGGCTTTATATATATATACAGTCTATGGTTAAAAGTTGTAATTGATAACGCTGCAAGAAGCTCATGACATAAGGAAAACCAAAAAGGGGACACTAAACCGTAATGCACACTGCTGGGGCCAGGAGCACTTGTTGACGGGGATTTACTCGACCAGCTGGGGCAACAAGAAAATCAGCGTAATCGAGTGTGGCTATTAAAAAATAAATTATATTAATATTGACAATAACAACCGACCGTAGCATTTGCTTGGCATTTCCGGGTATATCTCCACTGGTTGGGCCATGTTAACAATACCGTGTAACTGTCACGTTTGAAGGGACGAAATCGTTTTTATGGCAGTATTTTGAAAATGTCAGATTTCTGTGTCTTACTTAGAGAACCGTGTGCAGTGTTTTGCAAAAAAGTGCCAAGTTGAATTGCAAATTGGGTGCAGAGCTGAAAATGTGTTTAGAGTTTTGGAGATTTGAGCTGAGGTTTTGTTCTTTGAGTGTGGGTTTAAATAAGTATGCTTTATGTGAGATTTGTGTGTGTTAGCAACTGAAAAAAACTGTAACAGGGTTCTTCGTTGTGGCGGTGGGAGTGCTGCACAACTACGTACTCAACATTAAAGCAAACAGAAGAAGACGACATTAATTGATCAACAAACAGCAGGTCAAGCCTTTCCACTCCTACATTACTCAGATTTTGTTGCTGGTTAATCTTTGGTGGAGATTCAGGACTCAACCGCTAGATGGCAGCAGGCCCTTCATTTTACCAGATGATGCTGTTGTTTTCCATCATTCACATTAGTTAAAATCACTTTTAAACACACTTTAAAATCCGTTACAGATTTTATCAAACTTAATCAAGAATGATTAAATATTAGACATTAACTAACTCCTAATAACACAGTTATATCAGATTTTTTTTTAATGAACGTTTATTTTGTATTGGTCATTGTTTAATAAATGTAAAAATATATATAAATATATTTTTGTAAATGCATTTGTGAGACTGACAATTGAGCGGCCCGACCAGGCAAGGAGGCAGAGGCAGAACGTCCACAATACAACCCGGTGTGGGCATTTATTACTCATAAACATATGACACAGCCTCAATCTGCTGCCCACGTGAACACAGTCACCAGACACTACAAGGATCTCACACACACTACCAGCCCCTAACAGACAGGGAAACAGAGCCTAAATACACACACACTAATCAGCAATTAGACAGGTGGGGGGGAGGAGACAACACAGGGCACCAGGTGCACACAATCAACAGCAACAGACATGGGGAAAGGGAACACTTTTCAAAATAAAACACATGTGCAATATACAAAGCCCGAAGCCGTCAGTCCACAGTGACGAAGACATCTTCGTCACAGCATTATAACATAATTTATAAATTCACTTCATCTTAATAACTGCTGTTTAACTCACTTGACAGTTTAAGTTACATTAAATTGCATTTAGCTGACGCTTTTATCCAAAGTGACTTACAATAAGTGCGTTCGACCAACAAGATACAAACTTGAAGAAAACAGAATCATATAAGTACATCAGGTTTCATAGAGCTAAAACATTTCAAGTGCTACTCAACTGGCTTTAGATAAGCCAGTCCTTTATTAGTATATAAGTGCTCTGTTAGTAATTCTATCGCTCAAAGTGGAGTCGAAAGAGATGAGTTTTCAGTCTGCGCCGGAAGATGTGCAAGCTATCTCCTGTCCTGATTTCAATGGGGAGCTCATTCCACCATTTTGGAGCCAGGATAGCAAACCGACGTGTTTTTGCTGATGGGAACTTGGGTCCCCTTCACAGTGCGGGTGCAGCGAGCTGTTTGGCTGATGCAGAGCAGAGTGTGCACGTGATATACAGGACATGGTACAGTTTAACCATGTCCTGGATGTAGGAAGGGCCAGATCCATTCGCAGCATGGTACGCAAGTACCATTGTCTTGAAGTGGATTCTAGCAGTTACTGGAAGCCAGTGAAGGGAGCGGAGGAGCGGCGTGGTGTGGGAAAATGTAGTAAGGTTGAAGACCAGACGGGCCGCTGCATTCTGGATGAGCTGCAGAGGTCGGATGACACATGCAGGTAGACCAGCCAGGAGGGAGTTGCAGTAGTCTAGGCGTGAGATGACAAGAGCCTGGGCCAGAACCTGCGTCGCTTTCTGGGTCAGGTGGGGACGTATCCTGCTGATGTTATAAAGCGTGTATCTGCAGCAGCGGGTTGTAGCAGCGATGTTTGACAGTTTGTTATCTAGTGTCACCACCCAGATTCCTTGCAGTCTGAGTCGGGGAAAACAATAGAGGTGCCGATGTTGATTGTCAGGTCAAGAGTGGGACAATCTTTTCCCGGAAGGAAAAGCAGTTCAGTCTTGTCAAGGTTGAGCTTGAGGTGGTGAGCAGACATCCACTGAGAGATGTTCGCTAGACAAGCAGAGATGCGTGCGACGACCTGGGTCTCTGAGCAGGGAAAGGACAGAATTAATTGGGTGTCGTCAGTGTAGCAGTGGTATGACAAACCATACGGGCTAATGACAGATCCGAGCGAGTTTGTGTACAGGGAGAAGAGGAGGGGACCAAGAACAGAGCCCTGAGGGACCCCTGTAGTTAATTGACAAGGGTCGGACTCGGACCCTCTCCAAGTTACCCTGTAGGTACGGTTTTTGAGGTATGAGGTGAGGAGGGAAAGTGCAGAGCCTGAAACTCCAAGTTCTTGGAGAGTGCGAAGGAGGATCTGATGGTTCACCGTGTCGAATGCAGCAGACAGGTCCAGAAGGATGTTGACAGAGGAGAGGGAGGCTGCTTTAGCAGTGTGCAGTTCCTCAGAGACAGCAAGGAGGGCAGTTTTTGTTGAGTGACCTGCCTTGAAACCAGACTGGTGCGGACCCAGAAGGTTGTTCTGATGGAGATAACAGGAGAGTTGTTTAAAGACAGCGCATTCAAGTGTTTTAGACAGGAACGGGAGGAGAGAGACAGGCCTGTAGTTTATAACATCGGACGGGTTGAGAGTGGGTTTCTTTAGGGGAGGATTTACTCTTGCCTCCTTGAGACTGTTTGGAAAGTGACCAGAAGTTAGAGAACTGTTGATTAAATGGGAGAGAAACGGTAGAATATCCAACCCATTCTCATAAAAAAACGTGTAATAACTACGTTGGTCCACAACGTAGGACGTAGTATTTCTACAAAAACGCCTCTGAAATTGTAAAATACCTACGTTTTTTTTTCACCATTCATTCCAATGACTGGCGTCAATGTCACGTGATCTTCAAATTTCTCCCTGCAGAAAAAAAAAACATGGCCGAACTTCGTTTTATTCTCGGTGTAAAATGCCTATTTTAAAGTTAGTTTTGGCCATTAAAATGCCTTTTGATGTCATTTGATGCGAGAAATATGAGTTGTTATTTCAGATTATGTGTGCAGTGGATGCACATGATCTTTAGTTTGCTAGTTATTATGAAGATTACTTCAGGAAATTGTGTCTACACAACGTTTTCATTGTCACCAAGGTGGTTGCTAGGGATGCTGCTATCGATATTATTTCTGTTATGTTGTGTAACTGTTTAATGGTGTTATCTTTATTGCTACCCCCTTCCCCGTCAATGTATAGTGTTGGTCCACCACAAAATCTGCACCTAAAATTGTGGCATAGATAGCCTATGTTATGTTCCCCTGTGCAATTCTCCATTTACTCAACAATAACACATAATTATCCTTGTGTTTATTTATTTGTTTGATTAATTAATAAACACAAGTTGGAGTCCGTCAGGACCGAGGGTGGGAGCAGCTCATTTGCTTTACAGAATATTACACCCGGAAGTAAGTATTCTCTCCTCTTCGCTTGACAAACCCCGTGATAGTCCTCAAGCTCTGTGATTGGAGAGTGTGCCGAGCGTCGAACAGCACTTGAAATGGGATGGAACCACGGCAGAATGTCTAAAACTGGATTTGAACAGGTCCACCCCGTCCCCCCCTCCCCCACCCCGTCCCCAGAACTACACATGCTGGCTATTGTGTTTCGCAACATGTTCTCTATCTATGGCACGTCTCTACTAGGAGTGTAGTTTTAAAAGACGTTTTCGTATTTCCCATAATAAGAAGTGGCCAGTATTAAACTGTGTACATCCCTGGAGGTTTAGGGGATAGGAAACACTCAAATGTAAAACATATAATTAATAAATGGGTGAAAATTGCTTGTGCCCATAATGGGTAGCATTACCCACATGCCAGCTAAGGTCAGAAGAGCTTTATTTAACAGCTGGTCTTATGTGGTTTAGGGTTAGGGTTATAAAAGTCAGCCGAATTAGTGTTGATACTGCAAGGAGACGTATTGTGTGAAAAGAAATGTAAGATGTTGTTTAATGGCTGATATATTTATGATCCATGTCACGTTTCAGTGTTAGCGGTAGTTCCTCATGTTTGTCTAGAAGTCTTCTCATCAGGGCTCTATAAATAGAGAACTACGGCAGATATGTAATATTTAATGCAGCCGAACCGTGTATTACAATGCCGTTATGTGATGACTTTCAAAGAGAAAAGCAAGCACACTCGGAATAAAGTATTTTCGGTCTGTTTCCGGTATTTGTTTATGACGATGTGATGTGAGATGTGAGACTGGACTTGCACAGGGGAAAATAACGTATATGCCACAATTTTAGATGCGGATTTTGTTAAACTAATACGTTTGCTCTGTGGACCAAAACTATACATTGACGGGGAAAGGGGGTAGCAATAAAGATTACACCATTAAACTGTTACACAACATAACAGAAATAATATCGATAGCAGCGTCCCTAGCAACCACCTTGGTAACAATGAAAAACGTTATATCGACACAATTTCCTGAATTAATCTTCGTAATAACTAGCAAACTAAAGATCATGTACATCCACTGCACACATAATCTGAAATAACAACTCATATTTCTCGCATCAAATGACATCAAAACGCATTTTAATGGCCAAACTAACTTTAAAATAGGCATTTTACACCGAGAATAAAACGAAGTTCGGCCATGTTTTTTTTTTCTGCAGGGAGAAATGTGAAGATCACGTGACATAGACGCCTGCCATTGGAATGAATGGTAAAAAAAAACGTAGGGATCTTACCATTTCAGAGGCGTTTTGTAGAAATACTACGTCCTACGTTGTGGACCAACGTAGTTATTATTACACGTTTTTTTATGAGACTGGGTTGGAATATCAGGAGCGATAGTCTGAAGGAGGTTTGAGGGGATAAGGTCCAGAGGACAGGTGGTAGGGGGCGGGCAGAGGTAATGAGGGTAAGAACCTCACT
This sequence comes from Gymnodraco acuticeps, assembly GCF_902827175.1. Taxonomy (NCBI): domain Eukaryota; kingdom Metazoa; phylum Chordata; class Actinopteri; order Perciformes; family Bathydraconidae; genus Gymnodraco; species Gymnodraco acuticeps. The sequence continues at coordinate 587,575 of NW_022990368.1, forward strand.
TGGAGAGAGAGGGGGGAAAGGAGGTTAGTGTGTGGGTGAAAGGTGGGTCTGGTGACCCAGTGGTGAGTAAAGGTGAGTCAGAAAAAGAAGAGCGAATATCATCAACCTTTTTTTCAAAGTGGTTAACAAAGTCGCTCGACAGAAGGGAGGAGGGGAAGGGGCTTTGGGGGGGTCCAAGAGGGTGGAGAAGATGGAAAATAGTTTTTTGGGATTGGAATAGGAAGATTGGATCTTATCTTGAAAGAAAGTGCTTTTTGCCTGAGAGATCGAAGCAGAGAAAGAGGAGAGCCTGATAGGTTAGGAGGTCGTCATGGTGTTTGGATTTCCAGTGTCTCATGATGGTCCAAATACTTTTTAACGTAAATAAACATTTTCTGATGTATGTTGTTTTACACTAATATTGTTAATAAAGACTTGTTTTCACAACATATCTTTCAAAAATCAGCATCACATTTTGGAAAATCAGCTTCACATGGTGCTCATATCCGCTCGGTAACGAATCAGCTTAATAGGGTCGGTAATTCACTTCAGAAACACTTTTTGTTATATTCCATGGAATGCTCTTAACATCCCGATAGCAATGAATAAATTAAATGCTTTGACAATAAATATATACAAATATTTCATCTGTGAAAGCCGTGGCGCTGTAAAAAGCAAGTCCCATTATCTGCCTCGGCCCGCAGATAATTGAATGGCCTACCTGCCTGTCAGCCTTCCATCTCGTGCACAAACTTATCTCGTGCCCTCATTGGTCATGTGCGAGTTCGTGTGTGTTGGAGGAGGGGCTCTGTAAGGAAGTCTGAAGGAAGGGGCAGATTTTTTCGGTTGTGTACTTTCAAATTCTAGTTTACTCGAGCTGGTTCTCCATTGTTACCTACCCTACCTTTAAGAAACAATACAGTGTAGAAACAATGCCTGTGCATTCCTGTTTTTTTTTAACCATTATTGGTGACGTTATCCAATACGGATCATCTGGCTCATATTTCGACTGAGTTACATGACACAGGCAGGGCCGCCTTAATGCACGGGCTGACCTGGGCTGAAACCCAGGGGCCTACGGAGATCGGGGGCCTATCATGAGCCAATAAAATGTTCACGCAGTGCGTGTTAGCACAAATATATATTGAACAGCCCCCCTTGAGAGTCAGTTTTCAACGGGCAGGGCGTCCCATTGACTTGCATAGAACTCCCTGAATGACTACATGCACCAACACGTGTGTGTGTGTGTGTGTGTGTGTGTGTGTGTGTGTGTGTGTGTGGTGTGTGTGTGTGTGTGTGTGTGTGTGTGTGTGTGTGTGTGTGTGTGTGTGTGGTGTGTGTGTGTGTGTGTGTGTGTGTGTGTGTGTGTGTGTGTGTGTGTGTGTGTGTGTGTGTGTGTGTATGTGTGTGTGTGTGTTCAGTTAGCTCAGCTCATTTCCGGCAGCAGACCAGCAGGTCCTGCAGCATGGGACCTGGTGCTCTCTACACATGCAACTGTTACACTTGGTGCTCGTGGTAGAATACCTATTTTTTAGGCCTGTGCACAACCAGCACACACATCTCCTTCTGGTCGAGCCCGTGGCACGAGTGGGTGATGGCGGTCTCGTGGTTTCTGCGAGGCAGGAACATTGGTCTGTAACTCCACCACCATGGGAGGAGCAGCGCTGTTCGCAGGGGGTGCTTTCTCCGCATGATCTGTGAGGACACCATGGATTAGCCCAGCTCTTCTAAGAAACAACCTCCGTTTGTAGGTTCTTGCTGGTTCCAGGAGGGATTTTACTGCAGTGAACAGCACAAAAGCATTGAAGGCGGAGGACATCAATGCAGTTGAAGAACAGGAAAAGAGGCCACCGAAGTGTCCGCCTCCTACAGCTGTAGGTACACTCTAAAAAACGAATTCAGACGACCTTTCCACCTCCACTTAATTAAAATGCATGGTTGCAAGATAAAATGTGAGTTAATTGATTTAGATAAACATTTAAGTTACAAACATTAATTTATAAGTTGTGTTGATGTAATAATGTTGGTAATTACATCAACTATATTGTGTGTAATTTGAACTCTGATTTCTGCGTTAAGTGACTTAAAACTAAATTCAAGTTTTAGCAAGTAATGCAATTGGCTTGATAACTTAATTGTTTCTACACCTTGAGTTAAGGATTTCAAGTCCACTCCACTTAACATGCCTGACAAGTTCCCACAGTTAAGACAAATAGAAATATACAAAGGACATTTTAAGGTGAGTGTCTTCTTTTGTCATTCAAATACAGTAGATAGCCTTGTAGTTGCACTGTATAGGCAAAATTGTTGTTTGACCAAAATTAGCATTCTTTGAACTGTGAATAGTTCTGTGAGAGGATACAAAGTAGTAGAGGCTACTGTGAGAGTAAAAATACTTTGGTTACTATTGTGATATCGCTTTTTATTCAAAATGAATCTCTGTGAAGCAGATCAAGGACATGCTTCTTGAGGTAGGATCGTTATTTAGAGTTGTCATTGAAATGCAAGTTGTTGGCAGTCACGCATTCAGAATATATTAATTTAGGTCATTTATCTTTTTTCCTTTTTCAAAAATAGCACAATACAATTGAAGTTCGCAGAGAACTATAGCCATCCGCTGCCTTGTTGTGTACCTTGGAGAAAAGGAAGAGGACCTTTTCAAGGAGGTTAGCGACGTAATTAAAAATCTTGAAATAAAATAAAATCCACGGGCAAAAGCACTGCTCTCTGTCAGTTACATTTTGAAGCATATTGCACTTTTGGCCACACCCCAATCAATAATATCTTAGCAACGTTCAGCATGGATAGGTGTTGACAGCAATGCATAGGAAAAGGATTGTGTAACATTTAAAAAGTGGCTTTCTGCTCTTCACTTAACCAGTTCAAGTATTGTATGGAACCAGCAAAAACAGATGAGAAGGTTACACTAAACTTGGACGGTTGTGATTGACAAACATCTGTCCACATGCATTTAAACACTAGGCAAAGTACTCAAAACCACCTCTGTGTGTCTTCAGGACCACATTGCCATGACGACACACACATGCAGACTCAATAGGTGAAAACAATACCAGCGTTGCTTTAGCAGTTGGTAATAATGCTCTGAATTCGCTAAGAGGACAGTTTAAAAAGTATGCAGTTACCTAATTCATTACCTCTTATGCGCTATCCTATTATTAATGTGCTTCAAAAGGACATGAATATCACCTTCAATCAGTGGCCGGTCCACCCAGGATCTGACCATACGATGGCAACCATCGTGGTCGAGGGAAACAAATGAATGTGCAAGCATTCTGCGTTAAATGTGTTCATACTGTTTGAAATAATGACTGTCGTCAGTGTAAACATCTTTGTTACATCTTTGGTAAAATGGATGTGTGTGATCTGCAGATTGGTGGCCATTGAGAGTTTTGTTACTGTAGTTTTACAAACACTTTACAGATTTTACATATTTGGCACTGGTTTTAAATATGCAAAGGCCTCTAACTTCGATGTGATGGCAGCATGTATTTGCTGTGTCCCCATTCCCATGGTAATATGGCTAATGTGTTTTATTTATTATTTGTGGGGCAATTTAAATTTGTGTTATTTATATATTTTTTTCAATATTTAAATGAAACTCAGCGCAAGTTCTTTCAGGAAGACTGGGTGTATATACATTCACTCCGCAGCTGCATATAATCAGCTCATCACAGGCGTTCTCTTTAAACCTATTACATTTCACCTCATTCTCCAGCAGCCAATCAACGTGCAGCCAAACTATAAAATGGTTCTCCTCTCTCCTGCAGTCAGCTGTGATTTCAGGTGTTCATGCACCTTATCATATGGCATGTGTCAATAAATGTTCAAACAAAATGAATTCTCTCCTGATTGAAACATCATGTGTTGAAATACACAACTGCAGTTCAAAATAAAAAGTGAATTGCCTAACATTTTTGTTGTGGAATCAATTAATTTCTTCAAAGGCAAAAACATGAAAAAGCTAAGAAAAAAAACTATTGAATACAATATATTTGGAGCAACTTAATTTATAAATGGTTGTCAACTTAAAAGCGTGTGTTCACAATGATGGTAATTTAGTACATACAACTTACAATTCCTTTTAAATCATGTGGTAAAACTAGTCGGAACAACTTCATTTTTTGAATAATCAACTTCAAAACTTGTGTTTATAATACCAATTATTAAGTAAGTGGTAATTGAAAACACCTCTGATTGTAGAGGAAAAGCCTTCTCCCCTAACTCAAATAACTTTGTTGCTTTAAGACAATTTCATTAGAAGTTGTCTTAACTCAATAAACATTGATGCAACTGTTGCGTTGATTTTCTTTGTTGAGTGTACTGACCACCTACAAACGATCAAGGAAAAAAATAGAATATAATAATAAATATCCTTCCTCAGCATTCACAAGTATTTTATATAACTCATTATTATATAAATGCAAGAAATATGTCTAATGAATGATAAGCCTTATAATAAATACATAGTTATCTCAAATAAACACATGCAATCAGTGAGAATAAATAGACTACGTTTGGAATCAATTCATATAGTAATAAAAGCATATAATCTAATACCTTGTCAAGGTTGTCCACGCCACCCTTGCAGCGATTGTAGTCAATGATGACTTGTGGTTTCTTCTTGTCATCGTGATGTACAGCTGGCTCTCTGTGTTTGCTGCTCAGAAGTAGGACATGTCTTCCCCGCCGCGGGATGTAGCTGACTGCTGTGGTGGTGGTTGTGAATGCAAACACAGATGACAAGACAGCTCTCTGCTTAGTCTGCTTCTGTTTGGGGGGAAGCTCAGGCTTGTTTGCCCTGATGGTCCCTACCAGGGCCACTTTTTTCTTCAGAAGCTCCTGGGCAAGTGAGTAGGGAAGTGAAAAAATTGTCACATGTAAGTGTGACACCCTTGAGCCCCTCAGTCATGTCCAGGATGACTCGCTTTCCCTGGCCCTTCTCCGGAGATTCACCAGCGGCTTTTTCCAGTATACACCTGGCACCTCCAGGCATATGATGTGGCGACATCTGCGGTGATCCAGATTTTCAGCCCGTACTTCGCTGGCTTGCTGGGGATGTACTGCCGGAATTTGCAGCGGCCTCTGAAGGCTACGAGCTGCTCATCAACACAGATGTCTTCCCCTGGATTGAACAAGAATGGGAGGCGCTCTGTCCACTTCTCCCACATATTTCAGAAAGCTGTAAGCTTGTCCTTCTTGTATCGAGCTGGACGAGTGAGTCGGTCATCGAATCGGAGGCTGGCGCTTATCATTTCAAAGCGTTTGTGGGGACAGGGTGGCCCTGAAGATTGGTCTCCCACTCTGGTCATCCCACAGGCTGCGGGGTAGTGTAGTGGACATTTCTTATGTTACCTTATATGCTAAAACCAAATGCTTCTAAAAGCATTGTCTAACACTACTGTACCATTTCTTCATATGTGCTGTTTTCTCTGCATACTCTAAAGAGGGTCATTAATCTCAAGCGCTTCAAGGCCACAGGGCTGAGTTGGCAGACTATGCTGATACTCCTCTTCACACTAAGTTTGAACTTCCATATGCTGATAACCGTTATACTTTCGACAGCTACACATAAAACTGTCTGCCCGCCCTATCTTGTATATAAGCTTTGCTATTTTGTGACTATTGCGCACACTCCTGCAGACTATCCTATACTCTGTGAGACCTGTGCCTTCGAGGCGCCTCGAATAAAGAACCAGAAAGACAACTCTGTTTGTTTTCACCCAGTTTATTGATTGATCATTCTAATTGTATATCTCCACAGTATTGACTAGGTCTAAGATTTCCCATAACAGTAGATTCCCCTTTGGACCGGTACACACCCGCCAGGATGAGAAGTCCCATGTAAGCCCGAATCTCTTCAGCATCCACATCGTTCCATCCTGACACTGAACGCCTCCCATAGAGATTTGTCATCTGTAAAATTAGCTGAATCATGTCAGGAGTGAAGAAAGGTCAAAAGAGGATGCCACATCATAAATTCTTGATATGGCATATTTTGTGGGCCCTGGAATCATGCCGGTGGGTGCCTGAATGTAGCGCAGCGTCTCGGCATGAGATGGAGACCGGACTTGCCCATTTTTCCCTGTCCACTCACTGCTAGGATCCTCAGTGTCCTCGCCACTTTCAGACAAACATTCAGAAGCACTCTCAGTTGTGGAGGATTCCAGAGATAATTCAATGTCAGACTCGGAGCTTGTTTCTTCAGAAGAAGAGTCATCGCTTGCAGATGAAGGCTGCATGTCCATTTCTACGGCCTCTTCTGCAGTGAAATGCCTCTTAATTTTAGCTCCTACTCTTGGCTCCAGGACTTTCTCCTTCTCTGCTCACTCATGAAATAACCCCTCGCCAAACTGCATGTTAACATTTGGCTGTGAAAGCAGCCAGGTGCGTAAACAAACTAACAGTTTGTTTTTTGTTTTTTAATTACTCGAGCAACTCTTCAAAGACACATGAAATGCATCCTTCAAAAGATCAAAAGATGCCCTTTTTTTACCCTGAAATGATCAGTGCATGTTTACAGATACACACAAGATGCCCTTTTTTTTACCCTGAAATGATCAGTGCATGCTTACAGATACACACACACACACACACACACACCACACACACACACACACACACACACACACACACACACACACACACACATGTTGGGGCCCCGAAATGCTGACATTACAAAATGCATGGTTTTATACTGCAATGGCAGTGAGATCAAAAAAGGGGGTTTGAATGGCAGTCAATGAGGCATTTTTTGCCACGAAGGTGTCCAGAGGTATTATCTGATACTACGTAAAAATAATAATGCAGTCAAATCAATTTTGTTGCTAATCTTTGACATATCCAAGACTCTAATAACCACCAAAGCCCCATCCCTCTACTAATTATTATATTGAAACAATTTAAGGTTTTGTGTTTTTTTGTAATAAATAATGCAAATAATTAAACAGGCATTTAAAGGGTTAAAATCCAGAATATTATTGAATGTTTGGTAGTTTTGAGTACGTTATAAGTTGTTTAAGTGTTTCATGAAAAAAAAAAAAGTAGAAACAAATATTCATGTATGATGATTTAATAGCAGTTATTATGGGCGTGTACATGTTTGCCACGAAGGTGTCCAGAGGGTACAAAATGCATCACGAGAGTATACAAAACATGTAAGAGTAAACGACAATTTGACTCAAAAGAAGACTTCTTACGTGTGTAAATTAAATAAATAAATCAAAGATATTATTATTACTATTTTTGAGGAGTGGGTTGGAGTTCAGATTAACTTACTCTAACAGTTGTTTACACTGTATTTGTCTATCACAAATACTGATGCGGGACGAAACGCAGAGCGAACCCTGGAGAAAACCCTTACATACGCAGCACTATAACCTATGGTCGATATTGGGAAGTTCATCCAACGATTAAAGGTTGTTCTCTACTGTTTTGAGGAGTGGGTTGAAGTTCAGATCTACTCAGTCTGACAGTTGTTTTGTTTTTTTGCAATATATAGTGATGCGGGACAAAACCCGGAGAAAACCCGGAGAAAACCCGTACGCAAGTTACAATTTACAGGTAAATAGTTGGAAGGTCATCTTCCTCATGTGAATAGTTTTCAGGACTCACATTTGTCCTTTTCCCTCGGGGCAAGTGTCCCAATGTTTCCTCTGAACCATTGTTTCTACTGAAATAGTTTTGGTTTTTCTCAGGTACTTTTCGTCTAACCACGAGTCCACCCTCTTCGGTGTTGTGTCTGTTGCCCTTTCAAGAAGCTTTTCCGTGGTTCTGAGTTTTTCTTTTACCTCCCAGATCTCGCGTGTTGACTCGTTGATGATGTTGGTTTTTTCAACACACAAGTCCATCTGTCTTTTATTAAAACAGGTAACCTCTGCCTTGGTGCATTCCACTAGCTTGGCATCGGCTGTGTGAACCTTTGTCATACATTTAACCTTACGCATCAAACCATCAACCATATGACGATACCCTGTCCTTGTGTGTTCCTCCATTGGCACTCTGTCATCGCCATCTACGTGATGTGCTTTGAGGCGAGCAACAGCGATAATAAGCTTCTTGGGTTTAGTGATATTAGCCACTGCTTGTATATCTTCCTTACAGCGCACGATGCAGTTCGCCATGTTTTGGGTTTTTGCGCGCTCTTTGATCAAGAGTGGCTCACAGCCCCTGAGTTGAGAATGTAGATCTAAGACCTTTCCTTTCAGGACCTTGTTTTCATTCATGTTCTGGTTCAGCCTTGCCCTGGTCTTCCTGTGTTCAGTCTCGGCGATTCTGAAGTTTTGGTCCAATATCCTGGATGTCTCCTTCTCTTTGTCTAATTTAAGATTTATAATAAGGTTTCGGTCCTTTTCATTTGACAAATCTTCTACCAATAATTTGCCTTCCTTCTTTAAATTGAATATTTCCATATTCTTTCTTTAATAATCATCTTGAGATGCTCGCAATGTGTATGTGACTTAGCCAAATCATTAGTTAAATCCGGCTGCGCATGTAGTCTCACTACTTCTTTCCTCAGTCTTTCAACTAGGTCCTCCTGGCGTTTCTTGGCCATAACATTTTCCACATTTGCACCTAATCTTTTATGAAAAATACCGGTCTTGATTTCAGCGGCCATTCCCTCTCTTAAGTTCGCCATCTCTTTTTCCGTCTGAAGGACTTTATTCGTCTCCTTTAACACATCAGCTTCACATTCTTGCATCTTCTCTTGCAATATTTTATCTAGTTTTTCATTCTTCTCTCCCAACATCCTGCTTATTTCCCTTGTATGCGTTGCCAGCAGATTCCTCTCATTTTCTTCAAACTCTGCTGAGCTTCTCCGCATGAGAGACTCATACTTTGCAATGAGTTCTTTTTTCTGTTCCTCAAATTGGGTGTCCTTAGTGACAATTGATTGCTGCAGCTCATCGATTGTTGCCTCTGCCACTGCGTATGCATCTTCTTTGTTACAATCTTTTTTCTCGTCAAGAAGGTGCTTAATATACTGTAGCTTATTTTTTAATTCATCCTTGTTTTCTTCAATAGTTGCCTTTAGAATATTGTTTTCAGACTGCATAGACTTTAGTTCGAGGCTTTGTGAGAACAGTTCTTGAGTAAACAGCTTCTGCTTATATTTTGACGCATCTTCTGCCACCTGGAGCTGGAATTTGCTATAATATTCAGTTCTCTCCATTTTGAGCAATGTGTCTAAACTAAACAATTGAGTTTCAGCAGCAAAGGGTTAGCCTTGAAATATAAAGCTGCCTTTAGTTGTTTTGTGTGTGCAACCTACAGTTGATGTTGTTCCTGGAGTTCGAATTTATTCAACTTTTAGCCTAATGTTTAAATTAAATCGAAAATGTTAAAGTTTGTATCTTTTCTTACTTGCTGCCTTTTCAAAAGCTACAGTCTCTCTGAACAAACTAAGTATTACCAAGCCGGGAGTAGCCTACTTCGAATTCAGATGTGTGAGTCTCTTGCAGGGAAGATGACATTACTCATTACGTCATAAAACATCAAGGCTCTTCGAACGACGCCAGGAATGACGTCATCACGTTAGGTGTAAAACTACGGTGGCCGAACATTAACAACGTTCTATGAAACGCTGCCTACGTTAACGGTTAAAGGCTTTATATATATATACAGTCTATGGTTAAAGGTTGTAATTGATAACGCTGCAAGAAGCTCATGACATAAGGAAAACCAAAAAGGGGACACTAAACCGTAATGCACACTGCTGGGGCCAGGAGCACTTGTTGAAGGGGATTTACTCGACCAGCTGGGGCAACAAGAAAATCAGCGTAATCGAGTGTGGCTATTAAAAAATAAATTATATTAATATTGACAATAACAACCGACCGTAGCATTTGCTTGGCATTTCCGGGTATATCTCCACTGGTTGGGCCATGTTAACAATACCGTGTAACTGTCACGTTTGAAGGGACGAAATCGTTTTTATGGCAGTATTTTGAAAATGTCAGATTTCTGTGTCTTACTTAGAGAACCGTGTGCAGTGTTTTGCAAAAAGTGCCAAGTTGAATTGCAAATTGGGTGCAGAGCTGAAAATGTGTTTAGAGTTTTGGAGATTTGAGCTGAGGTTTTGTTCTTTGAGTGTGGGTTTAAATAAGTATGCTTTATGTGAGATTTGTGTGTGTTAGCAACTGAAAAAAACTGTAACAGGGTTCTTCGTTGTGGCGGTGGGATTGCTGCACAACTACGTACTCAACATTAAAGCAAACAGAAGAAGACGACATTAATTGATCAACAAACAGCAGGTCAAGCCTTTCCACTCCTACATTACTCAGATTTTGTTGCTGGTTAATCTTTGGTGGAGATTCAGGACTCAACCACTAGATGGCAGCAGGCCCTTCATTTTACCAGATGATGCTGTTGTTTTCCATCATTCACATTAGTTAAAATCACTTTTAAACACACTTTAAAATCCGTTACAGATTTTATCAAACTTAATCAAGAATGATTAAATATTAGACATTAACTAACTCCTAATAACACAGTTATATCAGATTTTTTTTTAATGAACGTTTATTTTGTATTGGTCATTGTTTAATAAATGTAAAAATATATATAAATATATTTTTGTAAATGCATTTGTGAGACTGACAATTGAGCGGCCCGACCAGACAAGGAGGCAGAGGCAGAACGTCCACAATACAACCCGGTGTGGGCATTTATTACTCATAAACATATGACACAGCCTCAATCTGCTGCCCACGTGAACACAGTCACCAGCCACTACAAGGATCTCACACACACTACCAGCCCCTAACAGACAGGGAAACAGAGCCTAAATACACACACACTAATCAGCAATTAGACAGGTGGGGGGAGGAGACAACACAGGGCACCAGGTGCACACAATCAACAGCAACAGACATGGGGAAAGGGAACACTTTTCAAAATAAAACACATGTGCAATATACAAAGCCCGAAGCCGTCAGTCCACAGTGACGAAGACATCTTCGTCACAGCATTATAACATAATTTATAAATTCACTTCATCTTAATAACTGCTGTTTAACTCACTTGACAGTTTAAGTTACATTACATTGCATTTAGCTGACGCTTTTATCCAAAGTGACTTACAATAAGTGCGTTCGACCAACAAGATACAAACTTGAAGAAAACAGAATCATATAAGTACATCAGGTTTCATAGAGCTAAAACATTTCAAGTGCTACTCAACTGGCTTTAGATAAGCCAGTCCTTTATTAGTATATAAGTGCTCTGTTAGTAATTCTATCGCTCAAAGTGGAGTCGAAAGAGATGAGTTTTCAGTCTGCACCGGAAGATGTGCAAGCTATCTCCTGTCCTGATTTCAATGGGGAGCTCATTCCACCATTTTGGAGCCAGGATAGCAAACCGACGTGTTTTTGCTGATGGGAACTTGGGTCCCCTTCACAGTGCGGGTGCAGCGAGCTGTTTGGCTGATGCAGAGCAGAGTGTGCACGTGATATACAGGACATGGTACAGTTTAACCATGTCCTGGATGTAGGAAGGGCCAGATCCATTCGCAGCATGGTACGCAAGTACCATTGTCTTGAAGTGGATTCTAGCAGTTACTGGAAGCCAGTGAAGGGAGCGGAGGAGCGGCGTGGTGTGGGAAAATGTAGGAAGGTTGAAGACCAGACGGGCCGCTGCATTCTGGATGAGCTGCAGAGGTCGGATGACACATGCAGGTAGACCAGCCAGGAGGGAGTTGCAGTAGTCTAGGCGTGAGATGACAAGAGCCTGGGCCAGAACCTGCGTCGCTTTCTGGGTCAGGTGGGGACGTATCCTGCTGATGTTATAAAGCGTGTATCTGCAGCAGCGGGTTGTAGCAGCGATGTTTGACAGTTTGTTATCTAGTGTCACACCCAGATTCCTTGCAGTCTGAGTCGGGGAAACAATAGAGGTGCCGATGTTGATTGTCAGGTCAAGAGTGGGACAATCTTTTCCCGGAAGGAAAAGCAGTTCAGTCTTGTCAAGGTTGAGCTTGAGGTGGTGAGCAGACATCCACTGAGAGATGTTCGCTAGACAAGCAGAGATGCGTGCAACGACCTGGGTCTCTGAGCAGGGAAAGGACAGAATTAATTGGGTGTCGTCAGCGTAGCAATGGTATGACAAACCATACGGGCTAATGACAGATCCGAGCGAGTTTGTGTACAGGGAGAAGAGGAGGGGACCAAGAACAGAGCCCTGAGGGACCCCTGTAGTTAATTGACAAGGGTCGGACCTTCTCCAAGTTACCCTGTAGGTACGGTTTTTGAGGTATGAGGTGAGGAGGGAAAGTGCAGAGCCTGAAACTCCAAGTTCTTGGAGAGTGCGAAGGAGGATCTGATGGTTCACCGTGTTGAATGCAGCAGACAGGTCCAGAAGGATGTTGACAGAGGAGAGGGAGGCTGCTTTAGCAGTGTGCAGTTCCTCAGAGACAGCAATGAGAGCAGTTTCTGTGGAGTGACCTGCCTTGAAACCAGACTGGTGCGGACCCAGAAGGTTGTTCTGATGGAGATAACAGGAGAGTTGTTTAAAGACAGCGCGTTCAAGTGTTTTAGACAGGAACGGGAGGAGAGAGACAGGCCTGTAGTTTATAACATCGGACGTGTTGAGAGTGGGTTTCTTTAGGGGAGGATTTACTCTTGCCTCCTTGAGACTGTTTGGAAAGTGACCAGAAGTTAGAGAACTGTTGATTAAATGGGAGAGAAACGGTAGAATATCCAACCCATTCTCATAAAAAAACGTGTAATAACTACGTTGGTCCACAACGTAGGACGTAGTATTTCTACAAAAACGCCTCTGAAATTGTAAAATACCTACGTTTTTTTTCACCAATGACTGGCGTCTATGTCACGTGATCTTCAAATTTCTCCCTGCAGAAAAAAAAAACATGGCCGAACTTCGTTTTATTCTCGGTGTAAAATGCCTATTTTAAAGTTAGTTTGGCCATTAAAATGCCTTTTGATGTCATTTGATGCGAGAAATATGAGTTGTTATTTCAGATTATGTGTGCAGTGGATGCACATGATCATTGCTAGTTATTATGAAGATTACTTCAGGAAATTGTGTCTACACAACGTTTTCATTGTCACCAAGGTGGTTGCTAGGGATGCTGCTATCGATATTATTTCTGTTATGTTGTGTAACTGTTTAATGGTGTTATCTTTATTGCTACCCCCTTCCCCGTCAATGTATAGTGTTGGTCCACAGCGCAAACGTATTAGTTTAACAAAATCTGCATCTAAAATGGTGGCATAGATAGCCTACGTTATGTTCCCCTGTGCAATTCTCCATTTACTCAACAATAACACATAATTATCCTTGTGTTTATTTATTTGTTTGATTAATTAATAAACACAAGTTGTAGTCCGTCAGGAGGGTGGGAGCAGCTCATTTGCTTTACAGAATATTACACCCGGAAGTAAGTATTCTCTCCTCTTCGCTTGACAAACCCCGTGATAGTCCTCAAGCTCTGTGATTGGAGAGTGTGCCGAGCATCGAACAGCACTTGAAATGGGATGGAACCACGGCAGAATGTCTAAAACTGGATTTGAACGGGTCCACCCCGTCCCCCCCTCCCCCACCCCGTCCCCAGAACTACACATGCTGGCTATTGTGTTTCGCAACATGTTCTCTATCTATGGCACGTCTCTACTAGGAGTGTAGTTTTAAAAGACGTTTTCGTATTTCCCATAATAAGAAGTGGCCAGTATTAAACTGTGTACATCCCTGGAGGTTTAAGGGATAGGAAACACTCAAATGTAAAACATATAATTAATAAATGGGTGAAAATTGCTTGTGCCCATAATGGGTAGCATTACCCACATGCCAGCTAAGGTCAGAAGAGCTTTATTTAACAGCTGGTCTTATGTGTGTGACCCCTCCTGTTGTTAATTGATGAGCCTGAAACATGCACTTGTCAAGGTTGAGAGGCACATTTTGCAAATATGGCAGTAGCCATCGATCATCTTAAGATAAGATATACTTTATTGATCCCAAGTTGGAAACATTTGCGTTACATCAGCATGTGTAACAGTTGTAAATATGCAGTGGTGTTTATTTGTAAATCATTTAGTATAATCACACACATTTTGTGTTTTATATTTAATAATTCTTTGTTCTTTATTTATTGATTGTTCAATACCTGACAAGGCCGGAGATGAAAAACTTTGGTCGCAGGTTCCTCAACAGTGCATTACAAGACATCTATCAATATGTGTGTACCTCCACCATTAAACTGTCGTATTCTGCACATGTATTATACTATCTACATACATCTTATATAAGAGTATAATACATATGTATAATATCAGTTAAAATAAGTGCTTCAACATAGTTAACATTGCTGGAGGTATACACAAAGTTTTTCATTCATTGCATAACTACACCGTTTGTGTATATGATATGTCAATAAACCTTAGAAAATCTTGAAAGGGATGTGCAAAATAGTCATTATATACAGTCTTTAATTAACTATTAGTAGAGAATAACGAGTAATGAATATACTTTATAGGGATCCTATTAATATCTAATAATAAAATAATGAAATTCAATAACATGCTTTAACCACTAGGTGTCCCTTTATATCAGCTGTGCACCTTTATGGTGTAAATACAGCCTATCTACCAATTGGATCAAATATAAAAGTCAGCCGAATTAGTGTTGATACTGCAAGGAGACGTATTGTGTGAAAAGAAATGTAAGATGTTGTTTAATGGCTGGTATATTTATGATCCATGTCACGTTTTCAGTGTTAGCGGCAGTTCCTCATGTTTGTCTAGAAGTCTTCTCATCAGGGCTCTATAAATAGAGAACTACGGCAGATATGTAATATTTAATGCAGCCAAACCGTGTATTACAATGCCGTTATGTGATGACTTTCAAAGAGAAAAGCAAGCACACTCGGAATAAAGTATTTTCGGTCTGTTTCCGGTATTTGTTTATGACGATGTGATGTGAGATGTGAGACTGGACTTGCACAGGGGAAAATAACGTATATGCCACAATTTTAGATGCGGATTTTGTTAAACTAATACGTTTGCTCTGTGGACCAACACTATACATTGACGGGGAAGGGGGTAGCAATAAAGATTACACCATTAAACTGTTACACAACATAACAGAAATAATATCGATAGCAGCGTCCCTAGCAACCACCTTGGTAACAATGAAAAACGTTATATCGACACAATTTCCTGAATTAATCTTCGTAATAACTAGCAAACTAAAGATCATGTACATCCACTGCACACATAATCTGAAATAACAACTCATATTTCTCGCATCAAATGACATCAAAACGCATTTTAATGGCCAAACTAACTTTAAAATAGGCATTTTACACCGAAAATAAAAACGAAGTTCGGCCATGTTTTTTTTTTCTGCAGGGAGAAATGTGAAGATCACGTGACATAGACGCCAGCCATTGGAATGAATGGTAAAAAAAAACGTAGGGATCTTACCATTTCAGAGGCGTTTTTGTAGAAATACTACGTCCTACGTTGTGGACCAACGTAGTTATTATTACACGTTTTTTTATGAGACTGGGTTGGAATATCAGGAGGGATAGTCTGAAGGAGGTTTGAGGGGATAAGGTCCAGAGGACAGGTGGTAGGGGGCGGGCAGAGGTAATGAGGGTAAGAACCTCACTTGGAGAGAGAGGGGGGAAAGGAGGTTAGTGTGTGGGTGAAAGGTGGGTCTGGTGACCCAGTGGTGAGTAAAGGTGAGTCAGAAAAAGAAGAGCGAATATCATCAACCTTTTTTTCAAAGTGGTTAACAAAGTCGCTTGACAGAAGGGAGGAGGGGGAAGGGGCTTTGGGAGGGTCCAAGAGGGTGGAGAAGATGGAAAATAGTTTTTTGGGATTGGAATAGGAAGATTGGATCTTATCTTGAAAGAAAGTGCTTTTTGCCTGAGAGATCGAAGCAGAGAAAGAGGAGAGCCTGATAGGTTAGGAGGTCGTCATGGTGTTTGGATTTCCAGTGTCTCATGATGGTCCAAATACTTTTTAACGTAAATAAACATTTTCTGATGTATGTTGTTGTACACTAATATTGTTAATAAAGACTTGTTTTCACAACATATCTTTCAAAAATCAGCATCACATTTTGGAAAATCAGCTTCACATGGTGCTCATATCCGCTCGGTAACGAATCAGCTTAATAGGGTCAGTAATTCACTTCAGAAACACTTTTTGTTATATTCCATGGAATGCTCTTAACATCCCGATAGCAATGAATAAATTAAATGCTTTGACAATAAATATATACAAATATTTCATCTGTGAAAGCCGTGGCGCTGTAAAAAGCAAGTCCCATTATCTGCCTCGGCCCGCAGATAATTGAATGGCCTACCTGCCTGTCAGCCTTCCATCTCGTGCACAAACTTATCTCGTGCCCTCATTGGTCATGTGCGAGTTTGTGTGTGTTGGAGGAGGGGCTCTGTAAGGAAGTCTGAAGGAAGCGGCAGATTTTTTCGGTTGTGTACTTTCAAATTCTAGTTTACTCGAGCTGGTTCTCCATTGTTACCTACCCTACCTTTAAGAAACAATACAGTGTAGAAACAATGCCTGTGCATTCCTGTTTTTTTTTTAACCATTATTGGTGACGTTATCCAATACGGATCATCTGGCTCATATTTCGACTGAGTTACATGACACAGGCAGGGCCGCCTTAATGCACGGGCTGATCTGGGCTGAAACCCAGGGGCCTACGGAGATCGGGGGCCTATCATGAGCCAATAAAATGTTCACGCAGTGCGTGTTAGCACAAATATATATTGAACAGCCCCCTTGAGAGTCAGTTTTCAACGGGCAGGGCGTCCCATTGACTTGCATAGAGCTCCCTGAATGACTACATGCACAACACGTGTGTGTGTGTGTGTGTGTGTGTGTGTGTGTGTGTGTGTGTGTGTGTGTGTGTGTGTGTGTGTGTGTGTGTGTGTGTGTGTGTGTGTGTGTGTGGTGTGTGTGTGTGTGTGTGTGTGTGTGTGTGTGTGTGTGTGTGTGTGTGTGTGTGTGTGTGTGTGTGTGTGTGTGTGTGTGTGTGTGTGTGTGTGTGTGTTCAGTTTAGCTCAGCTCATTTCCGGCAGCAGACCAGCAGGTCCTGCAGCATGGGACCTGGTGCTCTCTACACATGCAACTGTTACACTTGGTGCTCGTGGTAGAATACCTATTTTTTAGGCCTGTGCACAACCAGCACACACATCTCCTTCTGGTCGAGCCCGTGGCACGAGTGGTGATGGCGGTCTCGTGGTTTCTGCGAGGGCAGGAACATTGGTCTGTAACTCCACCACCATGGGAGGAGCAGCTGCTGTTCGCAGGGGGTGCTTTCTCCGCATGATCTGTGAGGACACCATGGATTAGCCCAGCTCTTCTAAGAACAACCTCCGTTTGTAGGTTCTTTGCTGGTTCCAGGAGGGATTTACTGCAGTGAACAGCACAAAAGCATTGAAGGCGGAGACATCAATGCAGTTGAAGAACAGGACAAGAGGCCACCGAAGTGTCCGCCTCCTACAGCTGTAGGTACACTCTAAAAACGAATTCAGACGACCTTTCACCTCCACTTAATTAAATGCATGGTTGCAAGATAAAAATGTGAGTTAATTGATTTAGATAAACATTTTAAGTTACAAACATTCATTTATAAGTTGTGTTGATGTAATAATGTTGGTAATTACATCAACTTAATATTGTGTGTAATTTGAACTCTGATTTCTGCGTTAAGTGACTTAAAACTAAATTCAAGTTTTAGCAAGTAATGCAATTGGCTTGATAACTTAATTGTTCTACACCTTGAGTTAAGGATTTCAAGTCCACTCCCACTTAACATGCCTGGACAAGTTCCCACAGTTAAGACAAATAGAAATATACAAAGGACATTTTAAGGTGAGTGTCTTCTTTTGTCATTCAAATACAGTAGATAGCCTTGTAGTTGCACTGTATAGGCAAATTGCTGTTTGACCAAAATTAGCATTCTTTGAACTGTGAATAGTTCTGTGAGAGGATACAAAGTAGTAGAGGCTACTGTGAGAGTAAAAATACTTTGGTTACTATTGTGATATCGCTTTTTATTCAAAATGAATCTCTGTGAAGCAGATCAAGGACATGCTTCTTGAGGTAGGATCGTTATTTAGAGTTGTCATTGAAATGCAAGTTGTTGGCAGTCACGCATTCAGAATATATTAATTTAGGTCATTTATCTTTTTTTCCTTTTTCAAAAATAGCACAATACAATTGAAGTTCGCAGAGAACTATAGCCATCCGCTGCCTTGTTGTGTACCTTGGAGAAAAGGAAGAGGACCTTTTCAAGGAGGTTAGCGACGTAATTAAAAATCTTGAAATAAAATAAAATCCACGGGCAAAAGCACTGCTCTCTGTCAGTTACATTTTGAAGCATATTGCACTTTTGGCCACACCCCAATCAATAATATCTTAGCAACGTTCAGCATGGATAGGTGTTGACAGCAATGGCATAGGAAAAGGATTGTGTAACATTTAAAAAGTGGCTTCTGCTCTTCACTTAACCAGTTCAAGTATTGTATGGAACCAGCAAAAAAGATGAGAAGGTACACTAAAACTTGGACGGTTGTGATTGACAACATCTGTCCACATTCATTTAAACACTAGGCAAAGTACTCAAAACCACCTCTGTGTGTCTTCAGGACCACATTGCCATGACGACACACACATGCAGACTCAATAGGTGAAAACAATACCAGCGTTGCTTTAGCAGTTGGTAATAATGGCTCTGAATTCGCTAAGAGTGACAGTTTAAAAAGTATGCAGTTACCTAATTCATTACCTCTTATGCGCTATCCTATTATTTAATGTGCTTCAAAAGGACATGAATATCACCTTCATCAGTGGCCGGTCCACCCAGGATCTGACCATACGATGGCAACCATCGTGGTCGAGGGAAACAAATGAATGAGCAAGCATTCTGCGTTAAATGTGTTCATACTGTTTGAAATAATGACTGTCGTCAGTGTAAACATCTTTGTTACATCTTTTGTAAAATGGATGTGTGTGATCTGCAGATTGGTGGCCATTGAGAGTTTGTTTCTGTAGTTTTACAAAAACTTTACAGATTTTACATATTTGGCACTGGTTTTAAATATGCAAAGGCCTCTAACTTCGATGTGATGGCAGCATGTATTTGCTGTGTCCCCATTTCCCATGGTAATATGGCTAATGTGTTTATTTATTATTTGTGGGGCAATTTAAATTTGTGTTATTTATATATTTTTTTCAATATTTAAATGAAACTCAGCGCAAGTTCTTTCAGGAAGACTGGGTGTATATACATTCACTCCGCAGCTGCATATAATCAGCTCATCACAGGCGTTCTCTTTAACCTATTACATTTCACCTCATTCTCCAGCAGCCAATCAACGTGCAGCCAAACTATAAAATGGTTCTCCTCTCTCCTGCAGTCAGCTGTGATTTCAGGTGTTCATGCACCTTATCATATGGCATGTGTCAATAAATGTTCAAACAAAATGAATTCTCTCCTCATTGAAACATCATGTGTTGAAATAAACAACTGCAGTTCAAAATAAAAAGTGAATTGCCTAACATTTTTGTTGTGGAATCAATTAATTTCTTCAAAGGCAAAAACATGAAAAAGCTAAGAAAAAAAACTATTGAATACAATATATTTGGAGCAACTTAATTTATAAATGGTTGTCAACTTAAAAACGTGTGTTCACAATGATGGTAATTTAGTACATACAACTTACAATTCCTTTTAAATCATGTGGTAAAACTAGTCGGAACAACTTCATTTTTTGAATAATCAACTTCAAAACTTGTGTTTATAATACCAATTATTAAGTAAGTGGTAATTGAAAACACCTCTGATTGTAGAGGAAAAGCCTTCTCCCCTAACTCAAATAACTTTGTTGCTTTAAGACAATTTCATTAGAAGTTGTCTTAACTCAATAAACATTGATGCAAACTGTTGCGTTGATTTTCTTTGTTGAGTGTACTGACCACCTACAAACGATCAAGGAAAAACATAGAATATAAATAAATAAATATCCTTCCTCAGCATTCACAAGTATTTTATATAATTCATTATTTATATAAATGCAAGAAATATGTCTAATGAATGATAAGCACTTATAATAAATACATAGTTATCTCAAATAAACACATGCAATCAGTGAGAATAAATAGACTACGTTTGGAATCAATTCATATAGTAATAAAAGCATATAATCTAATACCTTGTCAAGGTTGTCCACGCCACCCTTGCAGCGATTGTAGTCAATGATGACTTGTGGTTTCTTCTTGTCATCGTGATGTACAGCTGGCTCTCTGTGTTTGCTGCTCAGAAGTAGGACATTTCTTCCCCGCCGCGGGATGTAGCTGACTGCTGTGGTGGTGGTTGTGAATGCAAACACAGATGACAAGACAGCTCTCTGCTTAGTCTGCTTCTGTTTGGGGGGAAGCTCAGGCTTGTTTGCCCTGATGGTCCCTACCAGGGCCACTTTTTTCTTCAGAAGCTCCTGGGCAAGTGAGTAGGAAGTGAAAAAAATTGTCACATGTAAGTGTGACACCCTTGAGCCCCTCAGTCATGTCCAGGATGACTCGCTTTCCCTGGCCCTTCTCCGGAGATTCACCAGCGGCTTTTCCAGTATACACCTGGCACCTCCAGGCATATGATGTGGCGACATCTGCGGTGATCCAGATTTTCAGCCCGTACTTCGCTGGCTTGCTGGGGATGTACTGCCGGAATTTGCAGCGGCCTCTGAAGGCTACGAGCTGCTCATCAACACAGATGTCTTCCCCTGGATTGAACAAGAATGGGAGGCGCTCTGTCCACTT
Organism: Gymnodraco acuticeps; assembly: GCF_902827175.1. Lineage (NCBI taxonomy): Eukaryota > Metazoa > Chordata > Actinopteri > Perciformes > Bathydraconidae > Gymnodraco > Gymnodraco acuticeps. The sequence continues at coordinate 608,370 of NW_022990368.1, forward strand.
CTCCCACATATTTCAGAAAGCTGTAAGCTTGTCCTTCTTGTATCGAGCTGGACGAGTGAGTCGGTCATCGAATCGGAGGCTGGCGCTTATCATTTCAAAGCGTTTGTGGGACAGGGTGGCCCTGAAGATTGGTCTTCCACTCTGGTCATCCCACAGGCTGCGGGTAGTGTAGTGGACATTTCTTATGTTACCTTATATGCTAAAACCAAATGCTTCTAAAAGCATTGTCTAACACTACTGTACCATTTCTTCATATGTGCTGTTTTCTCTGCATACTCTAAAGAGGGTCATTAATCTCAAGCGCTTCAAGGCCACAGGGCTGAGTTGGCAGACTATGCTGATACTCCTCTTCACACTAAGTTTGAACTTCCATATGCTGATAACCGTTATACTTTCGACAGCTACACATAAAACTGTCTGCCCGCCCTATCTTGTATATAAGCTTTGCTATTTTGTGACTATTGCGCACACTCCTGCAGACTATCCTATACTCTGTGAGACCTGTGCCTTCGAGGCGCCTCGAATAAAGAACCAGAAAGACAACTCTGTTTGTTTCACCAGTTTATTGATTGATCATTCTAATTGTATATCTCCACAGTATTGACTAGGTCTAAGATTTCCATAACAGTAGATTCCCCTTTGGACCGGTACACACCCGCCAGGATGAGAAGTCCCATGTAAGCCCGAATCTCTTCAGCATCCACATCGTTCCATCCTGACACTGAACGCCTCCCATAGAGATTTGTCATCTGTAAAATTAGCTGAATCATGTCAGGAGTGAAGAAAAGGTCAAAAGAGGATGCCACATCATAAATTCTTGATATGGCATATTTTGTGGGCCCTGGAATCATGCCGGTGGGTGCCTGAATGTAGCGCAGCGTCTCGGCATGAGATGGAGACCGGACTTGCCCATTTTTCCCTGTCCACTCACTGCTAGGATCCTCAGTGTCCTCGCCACTTTCAGACAAACATTCAGAAGCACTCTCAGTTGTGGAGGATTCCAGAGATAATTCAATGTCAGACTCGGAGCTTGTTTCTTCAGAAGAAGAGTCATCGCTTGCAGATGAAGGCTGCATGTCCATTTCTACGGCCTCTTCTGCAGTGAAATGCCTCTTAATTTTAGCTCCTACTCTTGGCTCCAGGACTTTCTCCTTCTCTGCTCACTCATGAAATAACCCCTCGGCCAAACTGCATGTTAACATTTGGCTGTGAAAGCAGCCAGGTGCGTAAACAAACTAACAGTTGTTTTTTGTTTTTTAATTACTCGAGCAACTCTTCAAAGACACATGAAATGCATCCTTCAAAAGATCAAAAGATGCCCTTTTTTTACCCTGAAATGATCAGTGCATGTTTACAGATACACACAAGATGCCCTTTTTTTTACCATGAAATGATCAGTGCATTGTTACAGATACACACACACACACACACACACACACACACACACACACACACACACACACACACACACACACACACACACACACACATTGTTGGGGCCCCGAAATGCTGACATTACAAAATGCATGGTTTTATACTGCAATGGCAGTGAGATCAAAAAAGGGGGTTTGAATGGCAGTCAATGAGGCATTTTTTGCCACGAAGGTGTCCAGAGGTATTATCTGATACTACGTAAAAAATAATAATGCAGTCAAATCAATTTTGTTGCTAATCTTTGACATATCCAAGACTCTAATAACCACCAAAGCCCCATCCCTCTACTAATTATTATATTGAAACAATTTAAGGTTTTGTGTTTTTTTGTAATAAATAATGCAAATAATTAAACAGGCATTTAAAGGGTTAAAATCCAGAATATTATTGAATGTTTGGTAGTTTTGAGTACGTTATAAGTTGTTTAAGTGTTTCATGAAAAAAAAAAAAGTAGAAACAAATATTCATGTATGATGATTTAATAGCAGTTATTATGGGCGTGTACATGTTTGCCACGAAGGTGTCCAGAGGGTACAAAATGCATCACGAGAGTATACAAAACATGTAAGAGTAAACGACAATTTGACTCAAAAGAAGACTTCTTACGTGTGTAAATTAAATAAATAAATCAAAGATATTATTATTACTATTTTTGAGGAGTGGGTTGGAGTTCAGATTAACTTACTCTAACAGTTGTTTACACTGTATTTGTCTATCACAAATACTGATGCGGGACGAAACGCAGAGCGAACCCTGGAGAAAACCCTTACATACGCAGCACTATAACCTATGGTCGATATTGGGAAGTTCATCCAACGATTAAAGGTTGTTCTCTACTGTTTTGAGGAGTGGGTTGAAGTTCAGATCTACTCAGTCTGACAGTTGTTTTGTTTTTTTGCAATATATAGTGATGCGGGACAAAACCCGGAGAAAACCCGGAGAAAACCCGGAGAAAACCCGTACGCAAGTTACAATTTACAGGTAAATAGTTGGAAGGTCATCTTCCTCATGTGAATAGTTTTCAGGACTCACATTTGTCCTTTTCCCTCGGGGCAAGTGTCCCAATGTTTCCTCTGAAACCATTGTTTCTACTGAAATAGTTTTGGTTTTTCTCAGGTACTTTTCGTCTAACCACGAGTCCACCCTCTTCGGTGTTGTGTCTGTTGCCCTTTCAAGAAGCTTTTCCGTGGTTCTGAGTTTTTCTTTTACCTCCCAGATCTCGCGTGTTGACTCGTTGATGATGTTGGTTTTTTCAACACACAAGTCCATCTTTCTTTTATTAAAACAGGTAACCTCTTCCTTGGTGCATTCCACTAGCTTGGCATCGGCTGTGTGAACCTTTGTCATACATTTAACCTTACGCATCAAACCATCAACCATATGACGATACCCTGTCCTTGTGTGTTCCTCCATTGGCACTCTGTCATCGCCATCTACGTGATGTGCTTTGAGGCGAGCAACAGCGATAATAAGCTTCTTGGGTTTAGTGATATTAGCCACTGCTTGTATATCTTCCTTACAGCGCACGATGCAGTTCGCCATGTTTTGGGTTTTTGCGCGCTCTTTGATCAAGAGTGGCTCACAGCCCCTGAGTTGAGAATGTAGATCTAAGACCTTTCCTTTCAGGACCTTGTTTTCATTCATGTTCTGGTTCAGCCTTGCCCTGGTCTTCCTGTGTTCAGTCTCGGCGATTCTGAAGTTTTGGTCCAATATCCTGGATGTCTCCTTCTCTTTGTCTAATTTAAGATTTATAATAAGGTTTCGGTCCTTTTCATTTGACAAATCTTCTACCAATAATTTGCCTTCCTTCTTTAAATTGAATATTTCCATATTCTTTCTTTTAATAATCATCTTGAGATGCTCGCAATGTGTATGTGACTTAGCCAAATCATTAGTTAAATCCGGCTGCGCATGTAGTCTCACTACTTCTTTCCTCAGTCTTTCAACTAGGTCCTCCTGGCGTTTCTTGGCCATAACATTTTCCACATTTGCACCTAATCTTTTATGAAAAATACCGGTCTTGATTTCAGCGGCCATTCCCTCTCTTAAGTTCGCCATCTCTTTTTCCGTCTGAAGGACTTTATTCGTCTCCTTTAACACATCAGCTTCACATTCTTGCATCTTCTCTTGCAATATTTTATCTAGTTTTTCATTCTTCTCTCCCAACATCCTGCTTATTTCCCTTGTATGCGTTGCCAGCAGATTCCTCTCATTTTCTTCAAACTCTGCTGAGCTTCTCCGCATGAGAGACTCATACTTTGCAATGAGTTCTTTTTTCTGTTCCTCAAATTGGGTGTCCTTAGTGACAATTGATTGCTGCAGCTCATCGATTGTTGCCTCTGCCACTGCGTATGCATCTTCTTTGTTACAATCTTTTTTCTCGTCAAGAAGGTGCTTAATATACTGTAGCTTATTTTTTAATTCATCCTTGTTTTCTTCAATAGTTGCCTTTAGAATATTGTTTTCAGACTGCATAGACTGTAGTTCGAGGCTTTGTGAGAACAGTTCTTGAGTAAACAGCTTCTGCTTATATTTTGACGCATCTTCTGCCACCTGGAGCTGGAATTTGCTATAATATTCAGTTCTCTCCATTTTGAGCAATGTGTCTAAACTAAACAATTGAGTTTCAGCAGCAAAGGGTTAGCCTTGAAATATAAAGCTGCCTTTAGTTGTTTTGTGTGTGCAACCTACAGTTGATGTTGTTCCTGGAGTTCGAATTTATTCAACTTTTAGCCTAATGTTTAAATTAAATCGAAAATGTTAAAGTTTGTATCTTTTCTTACTTGCTGCCTTTTCAAAAGCTACAGTCTCTCTGAACAAACTAAGTATTACCAAGCCGGGAGTAGCCTACTTCGAATTCAGATGTGTGAGTCTCTTGCAGGGAAGATGACATTACTCATTACGTCATAAAACATCAAGGCTCTTCGAACGACGCCAGGAATGACGTCATCACGTTAGGTGTAAAACTACGGTGGCCGAACATTAACAACGTTCTATGAAACGCTGCATACGTTAACGGTTAAAGGCTTTATATATATATACAGTCTATGGTTAAAGGTTGTAATTGATAACGCTGCAAGAAGCTCATGACATAAGGAAAACCAAAAAGGGGACACTAAACCGTAATGCACACTGCTGGGGCCAGGAGCACTTGTTGAAGGGGATTTACTCGACCAGCTGGGGCAACAAGAAAATCAGCGTAATCGAGTGTGGCTATTAAAAAATAAATTATATTAATATTGACAATAACAACCGACCGTAGCATTTGCTTGGCATTTCCGGGTATATCTCCACTGGTTGGGCCATGTTAACAATACCGTGTAACTGTCACGTTTGAAGGGACGAAATCGTTTTTATGGCAGTATTTTGAAAATGTCAGATTTCTGTGTCTTACTTAGAGAACCGTGTGCAGTGTTTTGCAAAAAGTGCCAAGTTGAATTGCAAATTGGGTGCAGAGCTGAAAATGTGTTTAGAGTTTTGGAGATTTGAGCTGAGGTTTTGTTCTTTGAGTGTGGGTTTAAATAAGTATGCTTTATGTGAGATTTGTGTGTGTTAGCAACTGAAAAAAACTGTAACAGGGTTCTTCGTTGTGGCGGTGGGAGTGCTGCACAACTACGTACTCAACATTAAAGCAAACAGAAGAAGACGACATTAATTGATCAACAAACAGCAGGTCAAGCCTTTCCACTCCTACATTACTCAGATTTTGTTGCTGGTTAATCTTTGGTGGAGATTCAGGACTCAACCACTAGATGGCAGCAGGCCCTTCATTTTACCAGATGATGCTGTTGTTTTCCATCATTCACATTAGTTAAAATCACTTTTAAACACACTTTAAAATCCGTTACAGATTTTATCAAACTTAATCAAGAATTATTAAATATTAGACATTAACTAACTCCTAATAACACAGTTATATCAGATTTTTTTTAAATGAACGTTTATTTTGTATTGGTCATTGTTTAATAAATGTAAAAATATATATAAATATATTTTTGTAAATGCATTTGTGAGACTGACAATTGAGCGGCCCGACCAGGCAAGGAGGCAGAGACAGAACGTCCAAAATACAACCCGGTGTGGGCATTTATTACTCATAAACATATGACACAGCCTCAATCTGCTGCCCACGTGAACACAGTCACCAGCCACTACAAGGATCTCACACACACTACCAGCCCCTAACAGACAGGGAAACAGAGCCTAAATACACACACACCAATAAGCAATTAGACAGGTGGGGAGGAGGAGACAACACAGGGCACCAGGTGCACACAATCAACAGCAACAGACATGGGGAAAGGGAACACTTTTCAAAATAAAACACATGTGCAATATACAAAGCCCGAAGCCGTCAGTCCACAGTGACGAAGACATCTTCGTCACAGCATTATAACATAATTTATAAATTCACTTCATCTTAATAACTGCTGTTTAACTCACTTGACAGTTTAAGTTACATTAAATTGCATTTAGCTGACGCTTTTATCCAAAGTGACTTACAATAAGCTACTCAACTGGCTTTAGATAAGCCAGTCCTTTATTAGTATATAAGTGCTCTGTTAGTAATTCTATCGCTCAAAGTGGAGTCGAAAGAGATGAGTTTTCAGTCTGCGCCAGAAGATGTGCAAGCTATCTGCTGTCCTGATTTCAATGGGGAGCTCATTCCACCATTTTGGAGCCAGGATAGCAAACCGACGTGTTTTTGCTGATGGGAACTTGGGTCCCCTTCACAGTGCGGGTGCAGCGAGCTGTTTGGCTGATGCAGAGCAGAGTGTGCACGTGATATACAGGACATGGTACAGTTTAACCATGTCCTGGATGTAGGAAGGGCCAGATCCATTCGCAGCATGGTACGCAAGTACCATTGTCTTGAAGTGGATTCTAGCAGTTACTGGAAGCCAGTGAAGGGAGCGGAGGAGCGGCGTGGTGTGGGAAAATGTAGGAAGGTTGAAGACCAGACGGGCCGCTGCATTCTGGATGAGCTGCAGAGGTCGGATGACACATGCAGGTAGACCAGCCAGGAGGGAGTTGCAGTAGTCTAGGCGTGAGATGACAAGAGCCTGGGCCAGAACCTGCGTCGCTTTCTGGGTCAGGTGGGGGACGTATCCTGCTGATGTTATAAAGCGTGTATCTGCAGCAGCGGGTTGTAGCAGCGATGTTTGACAGTTTGTTATCTAGTGTCACACCCAGATTCCTTGCAGTCTGAGTCGGGGAAACAATAGAGGTGCCGATGTTGATTGTCAGGTCAAGAGTGGGACAATCTTTTCCCGGAAGGAAAAGCAGTTCAGTCTTGTCAAGGTTGAGCTTGAGGTGGTGAGCAGACATCCACTGAGAGATGTTCGCTAGACAAGCAGAGATGCGTGCGACGACCTGGGTCTCTGAGCAGGGAAAGGACAGAATTAATTGGGTGTCGTCAGCGTAGCAATGGTATGACAAACCATACGGGCTAATGACAGATCCGAGCGAGTTTGTGTACAGGGAGAAGAGGAGGGGACCAAGAACAGAGCCCTGAGGGACCCCTGTAGTTAATTGACAAGGGTCGGACTCGGACCTTCTCCAAGTTACCCTGTAGGTACGGTTTTTGAGGTATGAGGTGAGGAGGGAAAGTGCAGAGCCTGAAACTCCAAGTTCTTGGAGAGTGCGAAGGAGGATCTGATGGTTCACCGTGTTGAATGCAGCAGACAGGTCCAGAAGGATGTTGACAGAGGAGAGGGAGGCTGCTTTAGCAGTGTGCAGTTCCTCAGAGACAGCAAGGAGGGCAGTTTTTGTTGAGTGACCTGCCTTGAAACCAGACTGGTGCGGACCCAGAAGGTTGTTCTGATGGAGATAACAGGAGAGTTGTTTAAAGACAGCGCGTTCAAGTGTTTTAGACAGGAACGGGAGGAGAGAGACAGGCCTGTAGTTTATAACATCGGACGTGTTGAGAGTGGGTTTCTTTAGGGGAGGATTTACTCTTGCCTCCTTGAGACTGTTTGGAAAGTGACCAGAAGTTAGAGAACTGTTGATTAAATGGGAGAGAAACGGTAGAATATCCAACCCATTCTCATAAAAAAACGTGTAATAACTACGTTGGTCCACAACGTAGGACGTAGTATTTCTACAAAAACGCCTCTGAAATTGTCATTTCACCAATGACTGGCGTCTATGTCACGTGATCTTCAAATTTCTCCCTGCAGAAAAAAAAAACATGGCCGAACTTCGTTTTATTCTCGGTGTAAAATGCCTATTTTAAAGTTAGTTTGGCCATTAAAATGCCTTTTGATGTCATTTGATGCGAGAAATATGAGTTGTTATTTCAGATTATGTGTGCAGTGGATGCACATGATCTTTAGTTTGCTAGTTATTACGAAGATTACTTCAGGAAATTGTGTCTACACAACGTTTTCATTGTCACCAAGGTGGTTGCTAGGGATGCTGCTATCGATATTATTTCTGTTATGTTGTGTAACTGTTTAATGGTGTTATCTTTATTGCTACCCCCTTCCCCGTCAATGTATAGTGTTGGTCCACAGCGCAAACGTATTAGTTTAACAAAATCTGCATCTAAAATGGTGGCATAGATAGCCTACGTTATGTTCCCCTGTGCAATTATCCATTTACTCAACAATAACACATAATTATCCTTGTGTTTATTTATTTGTTTGATTAATTAATAAACACAAGTTGTAGTCCGTCAGGAGGGTGGGAGCAGCTCATTTGCTTTACAGAATATTACACCCGGAAGTAAGTATTCTCTCCTCTTCGCTTGACAAACCCCGTGATAGTCCTCAAGCTCTGTGATTGGAGAGTGTGCCGAGCGTCGAACAGCACTTGAAATGGGATGGAACCACGGCAGAATGTCTAAAACTGGATTTGAACGGGTCCACCCCGTTCCCCCCTCCCCCACCCCGTCCTCAGAACTACACATGCTGGCTATTGTGTTTCGCAACATGTTCTCTATCTATGGCACGTCTCTACTAGGAGTGTAGTTTTAAAAGACGTTTTCGTATTTCCCATAATAAGAAGTGGCCAGTATTAAACTGTGTACATCCCTGGAGGTTTAAGGGATAGGAAACACTCAAATGTAAAACATATAATTAATAAATGGGTGAAAATTGCTTGTGCCCATAATGGGTAGCATTACCCACATGCCAGCTAAGGTCAGAAGAGCTTTATTTAACAGCTGGTCTTATGTGTGTGACCCCTCCTGTTGTTAATTGATGAGCCTGAAACATGCACTTGTCAAGGTTGAGAGGCATATTTTGCAAATATGGCAGTAGCCATCGATCATCTTAAGATAAGATATACTTTATTGATCCCAAGTTGGAAACATTTGCGTTACATCAGCATGTGTAACAGTTGTAAATATGCAGTGGTGTTTATTTGTAAATCATTTAGTATAATCACACACATTTTGTGTTTTATATTTAATAATTCTTTGTTCTTTATTTATTGATTGTTCAATACCTGACAAGGCCGGAGATGAAAAACTTTGGTCGCAGGTTCCTCAACAGTGCATTACAAGACATCTATCAATATGTGTGTACCTCCACCATTAAACTGTCGTATTCTGCACATTTATTATACTATCTACATACATCTTATATAAGAGTATAATACATATGTATAATATCAGTTAAAATAAGTGCTTCAACATAGTTAACATTGCTGGAGGTATACACAAAGTTTTTCATTCATTGCATAACTACACCGTTTGTGTATATGATATGTCAATAAACCTTAGAAAATCTTGAAAGGGATGTGCAAAATAGTCATTATATACAGTCTTTAATTAACTATTAGTAGAGAATAACGAGTAATGAATATACTTTATAGGGATCCTATTAATATCTAATAATAAAATAATGAAATTCAATAACATGCTTTAACCACTAGGTGTCCCTTTATATCAGCTGTGCACCTTTATGGTGTAAATACAGTCTATCTACCAATTGGATCAAATATAAAAGTCAGCCGAATTAGTGTTGATACTGCAAGGAGACGTATTGTGTGAAAAGAAATGTAAGATGTTGTTTAATGGCTGATATATTTATGATCCATGTCACGTTTTCAGTGTTAGCGGCAGTTCCTCATGTTTGTCTAGAAGTCTTCTCATCAGGGCTCTATAAATAGAGAACTACGGCAGATATGTAATATTTAATGCAGCCAAACCGTGTATTACAATGCCGTTATGTGATGACTTTCAAAGAGAAAAGCAAGCACACTCGGAATAAAGTATTTTCGGTCTGTTTCCGGTATTTGTTTATGACGATGTGATGTGAGATGTGAGACTGGACTTGCACAGGGGAAAATAACGTATATGCCACAATTTAGATGCGGATTTTGTTAAACTAATACGTTTGCTCTGTGGACCAACACTATACATTGACGGGGAAGGGGGTAGCAATAAAGATTACACCATTAAACTGTTACACAACATAACAGAAATAATATCGATAGCAGCGTCCCTAGCAACCACCTTGGTAACAATGAAAAACGTTATATCGACACAATTTCCTGAATTAATCTTCGTAATAACTAGCAAACTAAAGATCATGTACATCCACTGCACACATAATCTGAAATAACAACTCATATTTCTCGCATCAAATGACATCAAAACGCATTTTAATGGCCAAACTAACTTTAAAATAGGCATTTTACACCGAGAATAAAAACGAAGTTCGGCCATGTTTTTTTTTTCTGCAGGGAGAAATGTGAAGATCACGTGACATAGACGCCAGCCATTGGAATGAATGGTAAAAAAAAACGTAGGGATCTTACCATTTCAGAGGCGTTTTTGTAGAAATACTACGTCCTACGTTGTGGACCAACGTAGTTATTATTACACGTTTTTTTATGAGACTGGGTTGGAATATCAGGAGGGATAGTCTGAAGGAGGTTTGAGGGGATAAGGTCCAGAGGACAGGTGGTAGGGGGCGGGCAGAGGTAATGAGGGTAAGAACCTCACTTGGAGAGAGAGGGGGGAAAGGAGGTTAGTGTGTGGGTGAAAGGTGGGTCTGGTGACCCAGTGGTGAGTAAAGGTGAGTCAGAAAAAGAAGAGCGAATATCATCAACCTTTTTTTCAAAGTGGTTAACAAAGTCGCTTGACAGAAGGGAGGAGGGGGAAGGGGCTTTGGGGGGGGTCCAAGAGGGTGGAGAAGATGGAAAATAGTTTTTTGGGATTGGAATAGGAAGATTGGATCTTATCTTGAAAGAAAGTGCTTTTTGCCTGAGAGATCGAAGCAGAGAAAGAGGAGAGCCTGATAGGTTAGGAGGTCGTCATGGTGTTTGGATTTCCAGTGTCTCATGATGGTCCAAATACTTTTTAACGTAAATAAACATTTTCTGATGTATGTTGTTGTACACTAATATTGTTAATAAAGACTTGTTTTCACAACATATCTTTCAAAAATCAGCACCACATTTTGGAAAATCAGCTTCACATGGTGCTCATATCCGCTCGGTAACGAATCAGCTTAATAGGGTCAGTAATTCACTTCAGAAACACTTTTTGTTATATTCCATGGAATGCTCTTAACATCCCGATAGCAATGAATAAATTAAATGCTTTGACAATAAATATATACAAATATTTCATCTGTGAAAGCCGTGGCGCTGTAAAAAGCAAGTCCCATTATCTGCCTCGGCCCGCAGATAATTGAATGGCCTACCTGCCTGTCAGCCTTCCATCTCGTGCACAAACTTATCTCGTGCCCTCATTGGTCATGTGCGAGTTCGTGTGTGTTGGAGGAGGGGCTCTGTAAGGAAGTCTGAAGGAAGGGGCAGATTTTTTCGGTTGTGTACTTTCAAATTCTAGTTTACTCGAGCTGGTTCTCCATTGTTACCTACCCTACCTTTAAGAAACAATACAGTGTAGAAACAATGCCTGTGCATTCCTGTTTTTTTTTTAACCATTATTGGTGACGTTATCCAATACGGATCATCTGGCTCATATTTCGACTGAGTTACATGACACAGGGTGTATCAATGTTCAGATTTGGGATACATACAAACCATATTTCACTGGGTCATAACCATGACCCGTCTCTCACAGTCATATTTCAAACTCTGGCTCCAAGACTGACTAGTCAAGGGCAGCTGGCTTTATAAAGACAGGGCTGACTCATTCTGTCAAGTGAACACAAGGACATGAGGAGTGGGTTACACAGGCACACAACACACACACACAAAAGTGACATAGTGCCCTTAAATTAGATATTCACAGATGCTACTGACTGCATCCCTGTATAATGTGCAGCATGCATGTGACTTTAAATAAATACAACATAACTTGTGACTAAAGTAAAGAAGCTTTTGTCAAGATCATCTTCACGGAGAGATTGGTAGAGAATGACTGATTGTAAACCGTCTATTTATGTCTTGTAAGTCACATAGGCAGAATCTTCAGTATTGGTGGTGGCATGACACACTGATTTAAACCTGTAATTAATGCAGTGTATTAGAAAACATTGTTACTTATTGTATTCCTCATGTTTTCGTTTAATTTAATGAGCATTAAATGAAAAAAAATGGTCGACTGGGAGAAATAGTTCTTCTGGATCCTAAAGCAATGATACACACTGCTCGCTAGATGGATCCGTTTAACCAGGAGAGCTCAGATCCAGCTAATAATACTGCTTTGTCAGTCATGTAGCTAGAACATTGTGTGACAAAAGACGGGGTTACCTGATTTGGCAAATAGAAGATTAGACAGTAAAACGACAAATGAACATCACATTCAAATGATGAAATAAAAAGGCACCACCAAAACAAGAGCCGGTATGTACACATTTATTAATGCAGTGCAGCACATTAACAATGTTGTTATAAACACAATATCATCGAGATGTGACAGGGCTTCCTGGTCTCCTGCTAAGCCGCTGCTGAGCTCAGTCAGAGGGATGAACTCATTATTACTAAATGTAGTTTAGCATAATTCTCGAACCTCTTCTGCTTCAGACGGGTCAGCTGAGCAAGCAGCACAGACCGAGGGAAATTCACAATTCCCTATGCACAAAAATATCTTAAGAACCTTTTTAAATATACTTTTGAATGGCCAAACAAATTAAAAAACAGAACATAAACATGGCAACACAATGCATTGATTATCTGTCATCATATTTTAGTGCTTGTGGATGAAAGAGGCAATATGTGAATACAAGACTTTAAAAAGGAGATGCCGTCTCCTTTAGGACCAACAGCCTCCTTCTTCAAGTTTAAGTTCTGGTTGATCTACAAGTACAAATGTTACTGACCCCAAGTGCCACAAATCTCAAAGAACTAACCAACAACTTGATGACAACTTTAGCGGGAGGATTTCAATAAAAGAATTAAGAGCATCCACTTAAAAATGTAAGAGCCACAGCCTTCGGATACGTCTTAACCGACATGGCTATTCTACCAATGTTGAAATGCGGGAATTTAGAGGGAATTCTGATTACAGCATGTAAATAAATGATGACCAAGCTAAACCAATAACTGATTGATTTGCAAAAGATATCAAGATGATCTCATTGACTTGAGATAGACAGAAACCTTAGTAAATACTGTTAAGAGGAATGTGGGGCAGACAAACCCGAACATGTCTCGATACATTTTGGGAACCGAGTGAACAATTTATAAAAATGCAACATACAAAAACTATTTAAAATGGCTTAAAATAAAACAGTCCTAGCCAGACTGCTTCTCTTCAAATCAGCGCTTTTTACATTTCTTTACAGTCTTATGTACAGTCAGGAATGTGATCCAGACAACAAAAAAAGCAGGAAAAAAGGTCAAATATATGGAGGTCTGCGAGTAAAATATGACATCACTTGTGATCAAATCACAGCAACAAAAAAAAAAAAAAGAAAAAGATGTTGACATCCTGTTTTCCAATCCTTTGAAATACCAGGACAAAAAAAATAAAAAAATCACATCCCTGTACAGCAGCCGTTACAGCAGTCCACTTGTGAATTTAAAAAAAGTCTGATGAAAAAAAGTTGGAGTTGGGGAGATAAAAAGGTAAGAGAAGGAGCTGCAGGTTCTACGTTGTCTTGCGGAAGCCTTTCAGGATGGGATAGATGTTTTCAAACGCTTCGTAGATCTCTCCCCTCACTTTGGCGCCTTGAAAACAAAATACAGATACCATTCATAACAATAAGATACAGCGGCAAAAAAAACACAAGGCTGAAAGAAGCAACCTTTATTCTCATAGACATTATGAAATAAGATGCACCAAGTATTAACATTATATTTGAACATTCATTGATATTATTACCCTAAAAAAATTCAAAATGTCCCATGATATAAGGAATTGGAATCGCACATGATTTATAGGCATCATCAACATCAGTTATTAAATACACAGGCCCATTCTCCTCCTGCCGCAACCTCAGCTCGAGCTCCACCAGGCTGAGGAACAGCTTGTGCCACCAGGCGGTCAGGATGCTGAACTCTCCTTTCCTCCCTGCCCCAAATGGACCTGGACTTTATTCATTTTCACTAAAGAATACTTGCATTAATGTCAATTCATGTTCTGTGGATTGTGTGTTTTTAAAAATATATATATATTATTAACTAGTACTTAGTCTTATACCCCATTTATCTAGGCACATTTTGTATCTTGTTTTATGTATACATGTCACACTGGGGGACTGCGAGAAAGGGTATTTCAAGATTTCTGTATGTATAAACACATGTAGAAATGTTGACAATAAAGCTGACTTTGACTTTGACAATTAATCCATCTGATTTGAACAGGCATCTTTGCATTGGCACTGAAATATAAACTAATATAAGTGAAGTAAAGCCATTAGCAGAGTCTTACCTGTGAGTACAACTTTCCCAGAAACAAAGATGAGCAGGACGATTCTGGGTTTGATCATTCTGTAAATCAGTCCTGGAAACAGCTCCGGTTCGTAGCTGAAACAGACCAATCACTTGCTTTTAACCATTTCCCTGACTGAAACCTCACAACGCAGCCATCATATGCTGGTGCTCTACAAGAATGCCAACATGTGGGACCTTGTGATTTAGCTGCACAAATATATGAAACCATCAGAAATCACCTGCTAAACTGCTGATGTGTGAGGACTAATCCCTCCAGTCGAATGGGGAACTTCACATCGCAGCTTCCCACCATGTTCTGAATCTTAAAATCCAAGAACTTGGCAGGAAAGCCGAGCTTCTGCACCACACGAGCGTATTTTCTGGCAGCTAACCTCGACTGCTCCTCACTGGAGAAAAGGAAAGTCAATACAGGATGGGTTATAATTAAGGTAGAACACTTGAATGAAAAACAGGGGAAGGCTAACATCCCTATTGGAGAAATCCATAAGTTCTAAATCAGTCTTTTTTTAAACTTCAGCAAACAACTCATTTTCTGACCTCTTGGCTCCCGTGCAGACCATCTTCCCAGAGCTGAAGATGAGCGCCGTGGTCCTGGGTTCTCGTATTCTCATGATGACCGCAGCAAAACGCTACAAGAATTAAGAGAGACAATTATTAAACACCAACAGCGCTTCAACACAGATACAGTTGTGTGGGATGTTTAGCATGAATAACATTTGGACCATTGAGTTATGGTGTTTTTGTATAACAGACATGTTGGCAGTATATCAGTACTAGAGGAAGGATCAGGGAATGATCAATAGGCGCATTCACACTGCGGTACTTTTCCCACAAAGGTTCATGTGAACTTAGTTCATGAGAACTCTTTAGTTCGCATGAACTAAGTACAGATCGCGTTCACACTGGAAAAAGTCCCTGGGGGTGGATTAGGCAAATGAAGCCGCTGAGGTCACTTGTTCTTCTTCTGCTGCTTTGGGCTTACTGGCAGGCCGCAAACCACTTCACGGCGTATACTGCCGCCCAAAGTCCCCGGCCGGAAGTCCCCGGAGTTGGGGACTGGCTTCAGTAGAAGCTTCTGGGACTCCCAGCAGCTTCTACTGAAGCCTTCCGAGTAAATCGCCAGAACGCCGACACCTCCTCATCTCCACCGCTCCCAGTTAGTCTCTCTGCGTTTCTGCGCTGGGCTAATGCTAATAATGCTAATGCGAGGATAATAAAATGGCGGCTTCACAAAACTTTTTGGGAGTTTTACGGGGCGTGGTTTGCAATCCGCCCAGCCAATCAGAAATATAGCTCTTTTCTCACAAGAGAGCCGCACGATAGTCCCTGCTCTCTAGCAGGGACTATCGTGGGGGTAAAAAGGTTCACATGAACTAATTTTAGTACCGGCTCTTTTTGGTGTGAACGCGATAAAAGAGTTCACATGAACTAAGTTCACATGAACCTTTGTGGGAAAAGTACCGCAGTGTGAATGCGCCTTATGACACTCCCTGTACCCTGGTGGATTTCCCATGAATGGGACACTATGGGTCGTACTAACTGTGCACTTGCAGCCTCCTAACAGGTCAGTGAGCATCGATAGTGGATCTTTTTCACAGACGACAATTTGACATGTCATTACAGGAAAGGCATGTAATTGAGATCAAGTGCCAGGGCTCTGCAAGCACATAAACACTGGTATCATTTAGTGGACACATTAGGATCCAAACATTTTAAAGTTGCTCAAATAATTACACAAGTAAATTAAACAACATGCAAGTAGAACCGGATTTGTTCCCTATGCAGGAAGCCTTTCTGGCAGTTACAGTCGACTTTCTGTGTTTACTGGGATTTCAGAAATTGTACTTAAAAGCCCACAGGGGACCTTTATGAGCTGTTGAGCAGCATGGAGCTGATCAGATATTAAGTGTTGTCAGTCTCACCTTTGGGTTGTACTCTGCATTCCTGGCTCTCAGGGCGATGGTCTTCAAGTCCAGTTTACAGCCCAGATTTACAGTAGACACTATGTTTCTAAAAGTAGAAGAAAAAAAGGTAAGAAACAGAGAAAGAGACAAAGGCAATAGCTCTGTAACAAGGTCAACAAGCTTAAGTCCAAAATAATGTCAATGTAGTTTGAATTCTAAATGTATATATTTACCTATAGCAATGTTTAAACAAAACTTCAACGATAACAGCTGGCTAAAATAGCACAACATAAAAAGTGAAAGGTTTTTGTATTTGCTAGATCATATTTCAAGTGGCATTGACATAAATTGGACATACTGAAACTTTGACCATTCTTTGTATTGGATATGAAACATACTGTAGCTGTGGTACTATTCCAGAGCTCTCTGACGCTGGTGTTGCCGGTGTGATGGGGGTCATGGGGGTCAGCGGGGTGTTGTAGAGCGGGGTGTTCCCTGGCAGCGCTGTGGTGGTCGAGCCTGCAACCGTCTGGGAATGGTAAAGCTGAGGGGTTAGCCCCGACGTTCCAGGAAGACCTGGAGAACAGAGAACATATTTTATTCTCTATAATATAAACCAATAATATACCTCCACTTTGGATCAGACTTTGATGAGCATTTTCTATTCTCAGCAAATATCTGAAGGACACCAATTCTAGGGATATGAGATTATGGTTAAAGGATTGAGAATGTGTGTTTACCTGCGTTTGCCTGCTGCTGCTGCTGCTGCTGTTGCCTCTGCTGTTCCTCCAGTATAGACAAACTGTTGGCCACCACAGGCTGAGGTGTCAGACCTGAGCCATAGGGCATCATGGGACTGAAGATAGGCATGCCTGGGGTCATGGCACCCTGCACAAGACCAAAAAGATGAGGTTGGGTTAGAAAAGCAACATAAGTAGCACTTACTATACTGACAATTGAAAATGCAACAGTTTTTCAAAATGTTGGCTGCCAGCTATGTGACCTGTTAAAGCAAGAGCACAACTCTGGGTCTGAATTAACAGAGCACTATTATTTATTTCCGAGTTGTATTCAGATATTTTACTATGGTAATACCAGAAAATAGTTGAGTCAGGATGTTTGCATTCTCTGAGCTCAGGCAACTTGTGAACTTTAAAATCTATATTAAATTGCCATTAATATAAATAAATTGCAATGCTAAAGCTTCCAAATGGGACATAAGACGATGGTGATGGTAAACTGGGGGATCATCCAGGTGAGAAGAAAATATTAGTAACAATTTTAAACCTACCTGAGGGGAGGCCAGTCCCTGGAAGGGACTGGCTGAACTGTTGTTCTGGTCCATCTCTGCAGCTCCTCACGTGAGTTCACTGCCACCGAGAGCAGGAATTTATTTTAGACAGGAGGTGCAAAGTTGTGCGTCTTCAGTCTTTTTTTACAGTAGAAAAACCACGGTGGACTGGACTCACCCTCTTCTTGTTTCTTCTGTCTGGCTGTCAGGCCTGGAAAACGGTAAAAACAAAGATTTACTCAGACAAATGCTTAATACTGGCAGTGTTGGAAGGTAACCAAGTACAATAACTCAAATACTGTACTTACTAAGTACAGCTTTCAACGTATTTGTATTCAACATAAGTATTTCAATTTCCTACTACAATTCAGAGGCAAGTATTGGCTTTTTTTGTACTGCTCTACATACATTTACTTATTTTTAAGATTTAAATTCGTCTTTATGTTAATAAAATAATTATTTTTCAGGTTTCAAGGTTAGAATATAACTTAATTGATCCCTTGGTGAAATCCACACAACCTGGCAGTATATATAGCCTAGTAAAACCAAGGTCCTTCTTTACCTGATGCAACTATAAAGCAATGAACGCATAAATGCATGTACAATAATTTTTTGATAATATACTACATACTATTCTGAAATGGGCCATTGTGCAGAAATGTGTACTTTTCATACAAGTAAATGCTAATATGTTGGTGAGTAACATTTTGAACGCAGGTGTTTAACTTGTCCTGTGTGGACCGTGGTGCAAATACGAGACCTATTACTCAAATACCATCTATATATATGTAATATATCTAAATACCTCGTCCACAACTGATAACTGGTCATTATTTAACAAAAGTGCACAATGTTGCAGATAACATGAAACAGTGTGTGCATCCTGCAGCAGTGGCGCGAAGACACTCACTGCTTGCTAATCATCACATTTAGCTTTATCGTATATTAACGTCACTTAAGCTCGTTATTTCATGTTTTAACCCGATGCATTGTGTGCCCTCTGAGTGGATAATGAGAAAAATATGGGTGACAAATATGTTTATACGCAAAAAAGTCTTCTATGAGTGTGTCTTGACAGCCTCCAAATGAAACACATCAACATTCTGGCTAGCTGAAGTTAGCCGCAGAGCTAGTATTAGCATCACTAGCTAATGATACTCAGAGTGAAAGCAGTGAATTAGTGCGCTAAAATAGAACTGAAAATAAGTTAGACATATGCCAGTGCACCGCAGTACATTGCCCGGTAACTTACACGCACACACTCGCAGTTCAAACCACCACACGGAGTGAATGAATTCAGCTTCAGACTCGCTTCATCCTCGGTCTTGCTGCAGTGCTTCTTCGGCGCTCATGAGTGCTGTCGGCTACTTCCGGAAGTAGAACCTTTATTTTCCGCTGTGTCACAGTTCACGGCAGACAGAGCAAAGATGGCGTCGCTGAGTGACAAATCAGTTTGGGACGAAGTCGAGGATGGAATCGGCGAAGAAGTGTTAAAAATGTCCACAGACGAGATAGTTCAGCGGACTCGTCTCCTCGACAGTGAGATAAAGATCATGAAGAGCGAGGTGCTGCGTGTGACCCACGAACTGCAAGCTATGAAGGATAAAATCAAGGAAAACACGGAGAAGATAAAGGTGAACAAAACGCTGCCGTACCTTGTGTCTAACGTGATCGAGCTGCTGGATGTGGACCCCAACGACCAGGAGGAGGACGGGGCTAATGTGGACCTGGACTCCCAGAGGAAAGGAAAATGTGCCGTTATTAAAACTTCCACTCGACAGACCTACTTCCTGCCGGTGATCGGGCTAGTGGACGCGGAGAAGCTGAAGCCCGGAGACCTGGTTGGTGTCAACAAGGACTCCTACCTGATCCTGGAGACCCTTCCTACCGAGTATGACTCCAGAGTCAAGGCCATGGAGGTGGACGAGCGCCCCACAGAGCAGTACAGCGACATAGGAGGGCTGGACAAGCAGATCCAGGAGCTGGTGGAGGCCATTGTCCTGCCCATGAACCACAAGGAGAAGTTTGAAAACCTGGGCATCCAGCCACCCAAAGGAGTGCTGATGTACGGACCACCTGGTACTGGAAAGACCCTCCTGGCCAGGGCCTGCGCCGCCCAGACCAAAGCCACCTTCCTGAAGCTGGCCGGTCCACAGCTGGTCCAGATGTTCATCGGAGATGGAGCCAAGCTGGTGAGAGATGCCTTCGCCCTGGCCAAAGAGAAAGCCCCATCCATCATCTTCATCGATGAGCTGGACGCCATCGGTACCAAGAGGTTCGACAGCGAGAAGGCCGGAGACAGAGAGGTGCAGAGGACCATGCTGGAGCTGCTCAACCAGCTGGATGGATTCCAGCCCAACATGCAGGTCAAGGTAAATATGCGGCCAAGAAAACACCTGTAATTAACTTTATGTGTAGAAACAGTATTTAAATTGACATTATCTAGTATTAAACACGTTACAATTCATTTACAGTATCATTCTAGGAGACATGGGAACTCTGTAGTTAAATCAGAACGAACACAATGATACAATTAAAATATGGATACAATACATGTTTTCACAAACCACACATTCAAAAAGTGTCATGAAATCCTAAAATAGTCTAAGTATATTCTACTTGACAAAGTTAAGCACCAAGTTTCCTTTCTTTTTAATTGCCACCTTGTTATTACTTTACAGTTTAACTACATAACATTTTTTTTTCTAGGTTATTGCTGCCACCAACAGAGTGGATATCTTGGACCCTGCGCTGCTCCGTTCAGGACGTCTGGACAGAAAGATCGAGTTCCCCATGCCAAACGAAGAGGCCAGAGCCCGCATCATGCAGATTCATTCCCGCAAGATGAACGTCAGCCCCGACGTCAACTACGAGGAGCTGGCTCGCTGCACCGACGACTTCAACGGAGCCCAGGCCAAAGCGGTGTGTGTGGAGGCCGGCATGATCGCGCTGCGCCGCGGGGCCACAGAGCTGAACCACGAGGACTACATGGAGGGAATCCTAGAGGTCCAAGCCAAGAAGAAGGCCAACCTGCAGTACTACGCCTGAGGACACTGTCTGTGTCTGTTTTTGTGTGAGAGAGTCTTTGATTATTAAAACAGTTGTTGGGTAAACACTTGTTACAGTTGCTGATTTAACTTGGGATAATACAAATAAATAAAATGTCCATAAGTGTTGTGTTTCTTCTTGCTGAGCCGTGATAAGACGGATAGTATTTTCACACTTCCAGGTGGCGCAGAATAATATAATACAATCGTTATTCTTCTTTTATTGGGCTGGAGCCCAGTGTTCAGTTAAACATAGGTTTTTAAAACCTTTGTTTTATTGAGAAAAAACATTAAGCATATTAAAATAGTGCAAGAAAATCCACCAATATTAGATGCACCACAAAGTTGTTTGGATAAATGTTAATGTTTATTAGTCACTCATGAGCAGAGGCAGCCTTAGTGTACTGCAGGGAAATGTAAAACAAGACAACTTAACACTGTATACACATTTGAACAGTTATACAGAAATATAAACCTACTGTATGTTTTTCATTCATTACATAACTACACCATTGTATGTTATGAAAATAAACCTTTGAATCTTGAAAACATAACCATTTATATCAACAATGTGACACAATACATTGAATTGTATTTAGTTTGGAAAACCATTTAGACTTCACAAGGTGATGAATTTTCCCTCACACTAATACACTACTAGTTTTGTTTCCAGTATTATTTCCACCACCTAAAGTTATTGATGTTATGTAACCAATAACAGGTACTGTATGCAAGTACACAATTAAATGTACTTTCCAAAACAACTTTATAATTCTACTCCACAAAGTTAAAAACAGGACTGTCTTTCTAAGCTCATGGAAAATACTTTTTAGAGATATGTGATTCTCACAGGACTGTAATGCTACAAACATGATCTTATAGAATATGATGCATTGTAATAAATGACCTAACAGAAAAAGTAGACCATCCTTCATCTCAGACATTTTGTCAGGGTCCTAAGCCTGGCAGAACCAGTACTCAACTCTTTTAATTAACCCCCTTAAGTTGTGTATACATAATTAATCATATTTAATTTCCCTTCAGAATGAAACCTATATTTTAAACAAATGTTTGTTGAAATACCGAAAATCATCTGAGGTTTGCGGGATATTTATGAACTTGAATAACACTTCAGATCCTGTACTACATTTGATCAAGAGCCTTGAAAAGCTTGACATGAGGGTTCCACTGAAAGAAAGTAAGAATCTTATCAGTCGCAAAATTGTAAAATTAAACTCCACCTTATGGATACATTTATCATTCTAGAACATCTCAGTGTGAGCGTCTTTCTGTATAAAAGATGCTATTCTGATAAAGATGTTTCAGGATCGAGCAATACTATTACTTTATTATTTAAGGACAACATTAACCTGAGATGGAGTGTTCATGTGTGAAGACCACGCAAAGAAAGACAAGACATCCTTTTTCAATTCTTTACATTTATGTAAAAAGAACAGCAGAGTATGTATCCTTCCAAAACATGAGAAACTGAAACATTAGGAAGTGTCTAGGGGCGATCGAGTGAAGAGAGTGTTGATCTAGAATAAGAATGTTTAACCAAAACAACACAAATGATGTATCATTGCAGAAATTGAAGAGGAAAACTGTAAAGCAGGAGAAAAGTGTCATTTTCAACTGATATAGATTGTTAATGGATATAAAAATGGAAATCTGCTTCCCCAGGTTAAGCCTGACCTAAGACACCAAAAGAAGCAGATTCTGGAACAACACTCCTTTTATTAAGAAATTTGAAAAGAGCCAAAACAACAGGGAAATGTGGAAAGCGCAGATCGAAGGGCAAAGCAGAGAAAGGAGAACACGTCCCTCCTCAGTCCTTCCTCAGGGGTACAGTCTGCTCGTTGATGCCCTCCTTAGTGATGATGCAGAGTCGAAGGGCATCTCCAGTGTAGACATCTCTCTCTGCGGCCGAGATGAAGACATCTTTGACCAGCTGAACTGCCCTTTCCTGAGTCAGAGGGACGTGCTGCACACCCTCCATGTTCTTGAAACCAATCTGTGATGAAAAAATAAACATACATTAATTTACAGTACTTTATGGAAACTTAAGGCTGGAGCACTGCATTGTCAATATTCTTTACCTGGTTGTCCAAAAGTGGCTGAAGCATGGCACTCGCTGATCCTCCGGCCTTGTAGGTGTCTCTCTGGTAGGAGCCCACTGGATCAAAACTGTACACTGCTCCCTTGCCTTCATTACAAAACAGGAAATATTTCAAATAGAACTAGTTAATACTACTTACACAATCGAGTGTGTATGCATACAAAAGCAATACATTTTCTCATCTAAATATATACAGCTTTAAAGTCCCTACCATGCTCATCCAGT
This sequence comes from Gymnodraco acuticeps, assembly GCF_902827175.1. Lineage (NCBI taxonomy): Eukaryota > Metazoa > Chordata > Actinopteri > Perciformes > Bathydraconidae > Gymnodraco > Gymnodraco acuticeps. The sequence goes on from NW_022990368.1 coordinate 631,206, forward strand.
CCTCCGATGATGTTGTAGACGTAGTAGGGGAAGAACCTCCTGCCGTACAGAATGGTGGACAACATGGCTGCGATGGCGTTGCTGGTCATTGTCTTGTTGTTTGAGTGTTTGTACATCTGAGAGAGTGGGGCAGGGACATTACTTCAAGTTAGAACAGAGTTAATACATGGACATCACATTGTTGCAGGTCTGTCAGAAAAAAAACGTTGCAGAGTCAGCTGAATGTGGTCATTTTAGGACAGAGATTAAAGAGAGAGTGAAACCAAAAACCTTGCTAAACCAGCCCACCTTTAGTCTGGCATCAATGATTTTCGTCAGGGTCAGGCAGTCACCATGGAAACCACTGCAGCCAATAACGGTGGTGTCTGTCCTGTAAGTGGAAAGAGAAGCAGAACAATGAGTGACAGTCAAAGCACTTAGTTATGTTGAAATGAAAAGAGATTTCAGCCAAGAAAATTGTATTTATTGTTATTCATTTTGATGTGTTTTTTTAATGCATGTTTGAATGCAAGGCGCTATATAAATAAAACGCATTATTATTATTATTATTTGTATTATATAAATAAAGGTTGAATTGTATCAGAACAGCAAATTCAACTGATAATGGCTTTTAATGAAGTTGAACATAACTATGAAAGTACAAAGGTAAAAGGGACCAGTTATAGACTTCAAATTTGAGATTGTGTCCTATAACTGCCCATCTTTCATTTACTGACAGTTTGCAGGATAAAGGGTAAATACGTGCAGAATGAGTGACAGTGCAAACGTACAGCTTGTAACATTTTGGCGAGTCGCGGCTGTGGATTGAGTATCCTTCACTCAGCCTGGTGTCTGAGGCTACGATGGCGAAGTCTTCACCAGCAACAGCTAGTACGGTTCTGAAGAAAAACACAACACACACACACTTGTTTATTAATCGTATACACTGCTTCACCAAAGAGGAAAATGTAATCTACCAGATACTATGCTAACGGAAGCTAGGCTACAGTTTCGAAAATGAAACTGTCGTATTAGCAAATCGTATCAGATAAACTAACGTATCTTTTCTTTTATCCTTTTTGAACATATAGAATAAATGAGGATGCTAAATGTGCTGGACAAAGACCTTTTTCTGTTCACATACTTTCCATTAACTTCACCTTTGTTTAGTTTCCTATCGTTTGCTAAGCTGGTTAGCTAGCTAGCATAATGCAGTTAAACGTAAACGTTAGCTAGCAGGCTAGCAAGCCAGCGGTTTAAAAAGTCACACTCACCCTCCGTTGAAAGAGTATGGTGAAAACCGGTGCTCTACGGGACCAGAATAATGATAATCTTTCATCTTCCCAGGGTCTTGGTATGATTGAGAAGAAAGCATTTTGATGTGTTCAAGATTCAGTCCGGTAAACTCGCTGTATCACTGCAATATGGCAGCCTCTTCTTCTACTGTCATGTAACCGTGTAACCTGGGCGACAGCGCCACCTCAGGCTGTTTGGATGTAGAGCACGAGACATCACTGTGAGACAAGTTATGTCACTTCTAGTCATAGTTGGAAGTTGTCCGATTCTTTACTCGAGTAAAAGTACTAACACCACACTAGAAAAACACTGCATTTCAAGTTAAAGTACTGCATCAAGAAAAGGTACTTAGGTAAAATTATTTAAGTTCTTAAAAGTATTCAGTGTGTGTCTAAATCTGAATTTATAAAGTATTTACATCTGTCAAATAAATGTAGTGGAGTAAAAAGTACTAAATTGGCTTCCAACTGTAGTAGAATAGAAGTGTAAAGTGGTGTACAATGAAAACACTTGGCTGGGTAAAGTACAAGTACCTGAGAATTTGAGTAATGTACTTAGTTACTCCACCACTACTATTAGGGCAGCCTTTTGCATTGTTATAGAAAGCCCTACTCAATCGTTAATGAGGATGTTATCAAGTTTACCATTAGAAAGAACTAGAGAATATATGTAGGCCCTTTGATAATTTTGTTAAGGATTTTTTATTTAACAGATAAAGTATACAACCAATTTCTTTGGTCTCAGACTTGTGGAACTTTTAGTTTTTAATCAAAATAGTTGTTATATTCTTTAAACTAATCTATTATTACAAATAATATTGCCTTCTAGAGAAGCGAACCGGAACCCATCAGGTCCGGTTTGAGGAATCATTCCTTCACAACTCGGTGGCAAAAATAATAAAAATAGTTTGCAAGTAGTTTACTTGAACATCCAATGACCATTAACGGCTCAACCAGAGCAGCCAGCTGCCGTTTTGTATCACTGCTCGAGAACGTTGTCCAATAAATTGAAAGTACCAGATAAAACTGTATTTTCATGATGCAAAGACAGAAACATCAATCTTTTCAGCACACTAAAGATTCTGTTGCTCCTTTGAAGATTCAATTTAACACATTACACAATTAGCAAGGAGATTAATATGAGTCGGTTTTAAGTAGCTTTTATTAAAAATACACTTCATAATTCAGTGACTACGACATTATTAGCAACACATGTTTCTTAAGCAAACTACCTACTGAGTGACAATACAAAAAAAGAGTAAATTAAATACAAAACAATACAAAATAATCTTTCAAGCTGACTGCAAAAATATCAGTTGGCTAATCATTGCTAATGGATGTTTAAGTTCAATGTAATTACAGTGAGTGGTTACAATTTCTGTAAGGGTTGAAAACTAAATGAACAATGTGAAGACTGATAAAAACCTACTGCAGCCATGAGGTCTACCAGAGCCAATGTCTGTTACATCTGATTACGCAGAATCACTAGCACCACATGTCATAATTCAAAACATTTGTTTAAATAGGATTGCTCTTTATTGACCTGCCTCGTAAAATACATGGTAGTAAAAAATACAAAAACATAAAAAATGTGTTTTGAAAGTCAAAGAATAACATAGTTGAGCTCGATTGTCTCAGTAGCACCACTTGTTCCCCTGAAACACATTTCTCACTGTAGAAATGTTGAGATAGTAACCACAAGATGTATCAGTTTGAATGAATTAAGAATGCCCTTATACAGTTAGTGGTTAGCAGATCACAGGATTTAGTGCAGTGCTGGATGGAGTATGAGGTCTCTTATACCGAACAGAGTTTACTTTCTCAAGCCAATTCATCTTGATGTTTCTGAGCACGTACACATGAGGTATAATCACACACGACTTAAGGTTTGGTTTGGTGATGGAAAGAGTTTTCTAAGCTGATGTCTTACAGATGTCATTAAAGCTGTCACAGGAAAGATAAATACATTAGTTTTTTCTAGTGTCAGCCTGTGTATTTACAGATGGAAACAATTACTTGATTTACATTTCAGAAGAATTTGGTCGAGGTATCATTCTTACGGAGGCTGTCGATCATTTTTGAGCTGACTTGGACTTCTTAGGTGTTTTGGCTGATCCTTTTTTCTTGGGTGTAGTGAAATCTTTGTCGCAAACCTCACACACCCAAAGGCCTGAGGAAACAGACAGAACTTATTAATATCCATACAAGAAACACATTTTTTAAAAAGCAGACAAACTAAGTGAATCACTGTTAAAAAGTGTGTGGTAAAAGAGAGTTACAAATTAAAAGATGCAGACACTCCTACACAGTTCTCCAACCATGTAGTTGTATTTATATAACACTACATATTTCTAAGACATTATACATTGGGCTAAAAGAAACAAATTATACTTAAATATATAAAAAATAAAACTTTCCAAAAAAACCTAAGCTACTCAATAAGTAGTAGCTGCAGTCTGAACATTTAACTACATTTTTGTTTTAACTAAACAAAAATTAAATGAAATAAATCCACATTCATAACTGTTATAACCGTGTTCTGTCTGAATGCATGTGTGTGTGTCTGTCTGTCTGTCTGTCTGAATGCATATGTGTGTGTGTGTGTCTATCTGAATGCGTGTGTGTGTGTCTGAATGCGTGTGTGTCTGTCCGTCTGTCTGTCTGAATGCATGTGTGTCTGTCTGTCTGTCTGTCTGAATGCGTGTGTGTCTGTCTGTCTGAATGCGTGTGTGTCTGTCTGTCTGAATGCGTGTGTGTCTGTCTGTCTGAATGCGTGTGTGTCTGTCTGTCTGTCTGAATGCGTGTGTGTCTGTCTGTCTGTCTGAATGCGTGTGTGTCTGTCTGTCTGAATGCGTGTGTGTCTGTCTGTCTGAATGCGATTGCGGGTGTGTGTCTGTCTGGCTGAATGCGTGTGGTGTCCTGTCATGTCTGAATGCGTGTGTGTCTGTCTGTCTGAATGCGTGTGTGTGTCTGTCTGAATGCGTGTGTGTCTGTCTGTCTGAATGCGTGTGTGTGTGTCTGTCTGAATGCGTGTGTGTGTGTCTGTCTGAATGCGTGTGTGTCTGTCTGTCTGTCTGAATGCGTGTGTGTCTGTCTGTCTGAATGCGTGTGTGTCTGTCTGTCTGAATGCGTGTGTGTCTGTCTGTCTGAATGCGTGTGTGTCTGTCTGTCTGAATGCGTGTGTGTCTGTCTGTCTGAATGCGTGTGTGTCTGTCTGTCTGAATGCGTGGTTCCCCGTGTGTGTGTCTGTCTGAATGCGTGTGTGTCTGTCTGTCTGAATGCGTGTGTGTCCGTCTGTCTGAATGCGTGTGTGTCTGTCTGTCTGAATGCGTGTGTGTCTGTCTGTCTGAATGCGTGTGTGTCCGTCTGTCTGAATGCGTGTGTGTCTGTCTGTCTGAATGCGTGTGTGTGTGTCTGTCTGAATGCGTGTGTGTGTGTCTGTCTGAATGCGTGTGTGTCTGTCTGTCTGTCTGTCTGAATGCGTCTGTCTGAATGTGTGTGTCTGTCTGTCTGAATGCGTGTGTGTGTGTCTGTCTGTCTGAATGCGTGTGTGTCTGTCTGTCTGAATGCGTGTGTGTCTGTCTGTCTGAATGCGTGTGTGTCTGTCTGTCTGAATGCGTGTGTGTCTGTCTGTCTGTCTGAATGCGTGTGTGTGTCTGTCTGAATGCGTGTGTGTCTGTCTGAATGCGTGTGTGTCTGTCTGAATGCGTGTGTGTCTGTCTGAATGCGTGTGTGTCTGTCTGTCTGTCTGTCTGAATGCGTCTGTCTAAATGTGTGTGTGTCTGTCTGTCTGTCTGAATGCGTGTGTGTGTGTCTGTCTGTCTGAATGCGTGTGTGTCTGTCTGTCTGAATGCGTGTGTGTCTGTCTGTCTGAATGCGTGTGTGTCTGTCTGTCTGAATGCGTGTGTGTCTGTCTGTCTGTCTGTCTGAATGCGTGTGTGTCTGTCTGTCTGAATGCGTGTGTGTCTGTCTGTCTGAATGCGTGTGTGTCTGTCCGTCCGAATGCGTGTGTGTCTGTCCGTCAGTCTGAATGTGTGTCTGTCTGTCTGTCTGTCTGAATGCGTGTGTGTCTGTCTGTCTGTCTGTCTGTCTGAATGCGTGTCTGTCTGTCTGAATGCGTGTGTGTCTGTCTGTCTGAATGCGTGTGTGTCTGTCTGTCCGAATGCGTGTGTGTCTGTCTGTCTGTCCGAATGCGTGTGTGTCTGTCTGTCTGTCTGTCTGTCTGAATGCGTGTGTGTCTGTCTGTCTGAATGCGTGTGTGTCTGTCTGTCTGTCTGTCTGTCTGAATGCGTGTGTGTCTGTCTGTCTGAATGCGTGTGTGTCTGTCTGTCTGAATGCGTGTGTGTCTGTCTGTCTGTCCGAATGCGTGTGTGTCTGTCTGAATGCGTGTGTGTCTGTCTGTCTGTCTGAATGCGTGTGTGTCTGTCTGAATGCGTGTGTGTCTGTCTGTCTGTCCGAATGCGTGTGTGTCTGTCTGAATGCGTGTGTGTCTGTCTGAATGCGTGTGTGTCTGTCTGTCTGTCTGAATGCGTGTGTGTCTGTCTGAATGCGTGTGTGTGTCTGTCTGAATGCGTGTGTGTGTCTGTCTGATTGCGTGTGTGTGTCTGTCTGAATGCGTGTGTGTGTCTGTCTGAATGCGTGTCTGTCCGTCTGTCTGTCTGTCCGTCTGTCTGTCTGAATGCATATGTGTGTGTCTGTCTGAATGCTTGTGTGTCTGTCTGTCTGTCTGTATGTGTGTGTGTGTGTGTGTGCGTCTGTCTGAATGCGTGTCTGTCTGTCTGTGTGTGCTCATCCACTCACCAGTGGGGATGGAGTCCATGCCGACGCAGAACGTGTGGTATCCTCGGTCACATTTGTCGCAGAACATCATCTCGTCCTCATGGTGGGGCTGCTGGCACACGATGCACGTCTTACACTCCATGCACTGCCAGCGGTACGTGTGGATCACACTCACCAGATCCTTGCTCATGTCCAGGCAGGACGGGTGGCCTAAGGTTTACAGACACGTGCACAGAAACAAGCGTGCACACACAGAGCCAAACACACAGAGATATAAACAAGAGGCATGTGCACCGACAAACATAAGAAGGCAAGTGGGACAGTGTAATGTGTAAACCATTTGAAGTGAATTTTACAAATTAATTAAAGCTTAACTGTCTAAAAGTAAACACTTCCAGCTTTTTAAACAAGACAATAAAGACACTTTCCACTAAATATTTGTAATCTTTTTTATGCACAAGGCAATAAAGTTTTCCTTTCAATGATGATAAGAAATGATGCATTACTCAATGATGGCTATATAAAAATAACCAAAAAGAAATGTAAAAGTAAGTGAACTGTCTTTTGAAATGAGCAGTGTGAACTTACCGCTGTTATCGCATTGGGAGCAGTGAATGAGAGCCTCTGGCCGGCCCCTCTTGTTGGCCTCTTTACCCTTCTGGCAAATGCCACATATAGCATTGGGAATGACCTTAGGCTGCAAGGGTAGAATAATGCTATAAAAACAATGTTTGTCCTGTAGTCATCGACAATGTAGTATTTACAATGATGTTTAATGCCAAAGAAAAAGACAAAAACAGCATATTTATCTTGACTAACATGAGAAACATGGCTCTCCGTTTGTTTTTGTGGGAAGGAGCATCCCCATAAAAATATCTCCGGGTACAAATGTGCTCTTGTATGCTCTTGGCATCTGAGATCTACAACAGATCCAAGTGTTTGTTTATTTGATAGCAGATTGATTGGTTTAGAGATCTATCAAGCGCCTCTACAGGAAGCCACACCCATAAAAACATGGAAGATGGCATTATATCTGGACTGCCACTGCCCTAGCTAAAAGGGTTATTGGCATTGTAACCCGCCAGCAGGCTGCAGCGGTCTCTTTAAATACTGGACCAATTAAAAACATGTTTATCTCTATTGTTCACTTGGAAAGATAATGTGGGAAAACAGCGGGGAAATAAACGACATTAACTTCTTCATTCAAATGTCCCCTGACAGGAAATGAGCTGGGAGTAAACAGCCATGTAAAGGCATAAAACGTTTGATCAATAAAGATAATGATTCATTTTTAAGACAGAAAACAGAGCGAAGGATTAATCTAAGACAGACAGCAGCAAGAAAAGAGAGGTAAGAAGAAGGTAGAGCTGGACACGGCGCCTTATCTACATTCTCAGTATGCATAGATATACACTTTTAAAGTCAACTACATACTTTTGACCTTGCTGCATAAGTACATGGTTAGTGAAAATAAAACCCCTTTTGCTATTGCTCTTCACAATTGTAAAATGTGTGGCCACATGCAATGCTTACATTACAAGACAAATGTCACATGGCCTTTATAGTACTAAACATCTCTTCAGTGGGTAAAAATAAACCATGATCACTTCACAAGGTTGGTTGCTGTTTTATTCTAAATGTACTGAATTAGGATCAACACAAGAAATGCTGTATTGTATGCACATAAAAGAAAGAAACTCAAAGAACTCACTTTCAGGCATGTTTGCTTTTATATAATAATATACTGTGGAGTCATATAGCTATAAAAACATTACGTATTATTCAGACACAGAGGCATTCATACTGAGACACAACACCTTGGGAACCGTCCATCTGACCACAGAGACGTTAGACAATCTATTTCAAACATTGTTGTTACTGTAGATGGTCGCTAGACCACTGAGGGTAACATTTATCAGCTAGCTGCCCGCTACACTGACTTTCTCGCTTTTAAATAAGAAGTATAAGAAATAAGTAAACCTTTGACCTAATTCTGAAAAGGGGGAAATAGATGAAGAATCTACCACTGAAAAGGGCACTGGTGCATTTGAACTTTTCAGGCAAATAACTTTGGCAAATTTACCAGAGCTACAAAACCATGAATAATACTTGACTTCTATATACGACATATCTTTAGATATAGAAATGTCTGAAAGCTATCACATCTCTAGGTCTGTACACAGACATTATGTCACTGGTCTGATCTAATAAACTCTTAATAGCAACATGCCATGCCATGTTTTTGGAACCAAAAGCACACAGAAAAAGATCTGATGAATAAAAGGTCAGTCAAAGTGAATCAAACTTAAACACACTGATGGTTCTAAATAGACACTAGAAAAGGACCATGCCCACACCACAAAGCTGAGCTGACTACACTAGCATTAAGGGTATCATACCAGCATGTTTTAAGTGTTGGAAATGAAAAGAAATGGGCACGCTGACATTATACTATTTTCCCATAAATAAAAGCATTTTTCCAAATAAAAATCAAAGCGGTGCCATGACTGGTTTAAAGAAAGGGAAGCTGGTGTGGGAGAAACCAACGACTTGTAGCTCAGCTCAGCAACAGTGTGAACAAGGTCAGCATGTCCCCATCTCTCCAAGAGGACATGATAAAGGACATGTAAACCTCATGTCAAACAACTCTCCATACCTATTAACAGTACATCACATGGAGTATAAACAAAGCATATTACCAATAAACACTTAAAACATTAGGGTTAAGTGAAATCTACACTTCAGATATAAATGTTAAAATCTTCTAGTGTTAACATCAACTACTTTTTTTTTTTTAAAGCAACCACAAATTCTATGTGGTTAATATTTGATATATCAGAATAACAAAAAGTATTTTCTCCATCTACTTACTTGTCTAGGAAGTATCTTTTTTGACAAGTGAGGACAGACCAGAGGTATATTGAAGACATTCAAAAGGAACAACTTTTAAAGTTCAAATTTGTCTTTGCTGAAAAACTCAAAAAGTGAAAGTGCATTGAAAAAGAAACAAGTGAACTGTTCCTTTAAAATGTTCTTATTGCTCACAGTCTGGTATGAAGAGAAAAAAAAAGTCACGTGGCAACAATTAAAACAAAAACTGAAGGCAGGACCCCCAGTGTGTATGTGTTTTTGTGAGTGTGTATGTGTTTTGTGTGTGTGTGTGTGTGTCAGGTTTTCCCAGCTGAATAGCTGACCAACCGTAGAAGCCGGAGAACAAAGTGAAGAAAGCTAGGTAGAAGTGGCGGGATGGATGGAGTAAGGGAGTGGTAGTAGTAGAAAGAGGAGAGGGGGGGGGGGGTAGAAAAGTGCTGCTGCTGTTGTTGGAGAAGAGTTCAGGTGCTTTTGTCCTCTACCTTGTACCCTGGGGTGGCTTTGTGGGAGGTAGAATGACGCTGGCTGCCATCTTTGCCCGGAGTGGACGTCCTGTCTTTGGCCTTGGCCTTGCTGCCCGGTTTACCTCCGGCGTCCTGGCTCTCCACGTCTGACGCGTTGCCTGAAGAACTGTCCTGTAGCAAAACAGACGAGGGCGAAAGAGTGAAGACAGTTGGTTTAAATGATTCTGATCAAAAACTTTTATCTTCACCCGTGTACCTCACTTAATATAAGTTGTTCTAATGGCAAAAACGTCTTTGTCTGAAAATCTTCCATACTATTAATTCATGTGATTTTTCACTTAATCATAACTACCAAATATTCATTTTCTTAATTTTAACCCTTTAGATGGCCAGTTTGTATTACATAGTGCCACTCTTAGTTTCAATAGAATGCATGAGTTTATGATTTCAATGTGTGGTTTTGAATAAAGGTTAAGGCTAAGCATCTCTACCACTAATCCAGGATGGGCATATGATTTGTTGTACACCCTCATGTCTTACAGATAAGTTCTTTTTCTTTTTGTCCTTGCCATCCTCTGCATCGTCTGAGTCTGGTTCTGAGTCCAGTGCAGGGAGCTCTGGGTCCAGTGGAGGCTCAAACAGAGCTGTGTTCATCGGCAGGTATCGCAGCTCATTGGGAGAGTACCTGTGGTGGAAAACACAATGATGCATCATAGAATAGAATAGAATCGGAGGGATGAAACCCACGCAGAGCAGGAGGTGAATTGGGACTTCTCCAAGTAGCAGTCCACACTCAATTTTTTAGATCTGGTCGGGGACTTGAACCGGCGACCCTACAGCTCCCAGTCCAAGCCCCTACTGACTGAGCCAACATTAACAACAGCAATAAATAATACAGGCTGACAAACTAACTAGAACATAGTTCCACTTAGAAAGGTAACATGTGGGTTATCTTGAATACAAAAGAGGTCAATTATAAAGCATCAAGTGTGTACCTTTTGTAGTATTCTTGGAACTGTCCTGGTATGAGAGCCACGGGATAAGGGCCCGCCTTGGTCATTTCTGGAGCCAGCACCTTGAACCTGCCCTGGGGCACCTGGATGATCTGTGAAAACCCACACAAAAAAACAATGTATGTAAAAAATGACACAAAACTATTTTCTAAAACCCTCTACAAAAAAACTTCAAAAAAGATGATCTAGCATTTGATAATAACAGATGATAATTGGCAATCCATCCTTCAAAGAGTTCACTCTTCCTCAATTTGTCTTCATTCGCCTTCATTTATCAAAGGAAAAGCTAGCAAAGATGTATCCAGGGGTAGATCCCTTATGCAACAGATGTAAGTCAGTAACAGGGTCCCTCATCCATACTTTCTGGACATGTCCAAATCTTCATAATTATTGGACATCTATATTTGATACGTTTTCTAAGATCTTTAAAGTAAAATGTACCCCTTCTCCTCTTACTGCAATGTTTGGAGTCGTCCCGGACGACATTGTCCTTTCCAGACATTATTCAAACGCTGTTGCTTTTGCTTCCCTAATTGCGAGGCGACTTATACTTGCGTCTCCCACTCATGTCCATTGGGTGACAGAACTTATGATGTTTCTACACATGGAGAAAATAAAGTGTACTTTGGGTGGCTCCACTTGTAAATTCTATAGGACATGGCAACCATTTTTAACATACATGGAAAGTTTGAAACTGCCTACTCTACCCTAACTGATTTATATCTATTTTTTTTTTTTTATTAGAACAGATTTTCTATAGTCAACCATTATTAACATGTATCTCGACCTTGTCATGTTTTTTTGTGTGCTGTGCTTTGTTTATTATTTTAAAAATGTTTTTGTACTATTAATCTTGTCTTATTCTGTAGGGGGGGGGGTTAAAAAAAAAAAAATGGACAACCTGCACTTTTTCTTTTGTCACTGAAACTGTATGTGTTGTTTAAGAAAAAGGAAAATAAAGTTTATTAAAAAGAAAAAAAACTTCAAAACATGTATCCGTCTTCTGTGGTTGGACTTACATGTGTCTGGAGGTCAAAGTAGGCTCTCCTCTCTTCCATACGCTCCCTGTTGAAGTTACTGTTGAACTCCGCAGCTTTCTTAGCTGCCTTCTTAATGTATTCAGGAACCTTGCTGGCCTCCACCTTCTGAGGATTCTGTGTCTGCATTTGCTAGAAATAAAACAGACAAAGACTGTAAGAGACATTTACATGAAGGACTTTTTTTAAACGCATTACTTTCTAAATAAATGTCACAGTAATGATGAGCCCTGGGTTACTTATTTTAGTTTATAAACTTACAGAGTACTCTTTAGCTATTCTCTGCCGCTCCCTCTCCTGCAGTATGACTGAATACTCAGCGTGTTTGGTGGGATACTCCTTTATCATCAGATCTATCACCTCGTCACTCCGCAGAGCTGTCAGACCTGGAAACAAACGAAAGTTACACTTTTATCTGTTGGAGAAAATTGTAGAAATGATGAAGAGAAAGAGGAGGTTCCTACCCAGAGTGCACTGTGTCTCAGTGATGACGTTCTGTTCCCGCAGATAAAGCTTCTCTTTGTGGGTCAAGTCTCTTCTCTCCATATCTACAGAGCGAAAAATAGAAACAACACAACTGGTCAATTAATAGCTTACTATCCATCAGATCAGAACATGAGTACAGAAGAGTCATTAAATTAGGCTAAATAAATAAATATGCATAGCTACTACTAGTGAAGGCAGTGTGCTCGTTCTCGATGCCTTTTACTTCTATCGTCATTCCATTATTACATTTATATTACTTTGAAATAAAAAATAGCAAATCAATAAGTTTAAAATATAGAATCAATGTTATTACTTTTAAAGAAAAGAGTATCACGTATCAGATGTTTGCTTCAGTCTTACCAGGGTACTTCCTCTTGAAGGATGTGACTCCCAGATACTCGCTGACCTGCTCCTGCAGCATGTAATACTCTCCTGCATCATCTGATGGCCACTTGTACTCTGTCAGGTTCTCTGCTGGGAAATATGTCGGCCTGAAACAGGAATACAAGGGGCAAGAAAAGTAGAGGATTGAAGCTTTATTGAATGCTTTTTGTGAGTTGATATAATATCATCATGGCAGGCCTCTGAATTGAATCAAATCAATCGTAATAGTATTGTGAAATACACTGAGATTCACGGGATAATGGTTTCCAAAGAATACATCTATATCTTATTGGTATAAAACTTGTAAATTACAATGCCACAAATGTATTTTACAAATACCAACTAATGTTACACTGCAAAGTATCAGGCAAACCTACCCCAGGTCTTGACTGGAGGTGTCGCAGCTTCGAGAGCTGTCACCCGAACCAATCCTCCTTCTCTTCGGTACCTGGCTGCCATCATTTGACTCCTCTTCAATGACATCCTCCTACAGAGGAAAATGTAAACATATTTTATTAATAATAAACTGTAATGTAATGTTGGTCAACTCCACCGAACATTCCTGCATTTACAAACTGTTTTTATCTGTGTCCATCACAGCCATGATCACAGCTGGTAAAGGTGTAGCTCATTTTAATTCCGTTGTATGCTGCAGGGTAGGTTGTGAGATGTAATCCAGGTGTAACTAAAATGTTATATAAGTGTTGATTAAATGTCATTAATCAAAATCTCTAACTAAACTAACTAAAGGTATAAAGTACACTTTTAACCTCTGAATTGTAATGGGGTAGAAGTACAAAGTAGAACAAAATGTAAACAAGTAAAGTACAAGTATCTCAATACTGTACCTAAGTAAAGTATTTTGAGTAAATGTACTTAGTTACTTTACACCACTGCAAGCAAAGGCACAGCTAAACGTTTTCGCTGTGAAAGCACTCGTAAAAACACAATTTGTCGTTTCTTATGGGGACATAAATCATGTAAACAAATGTCATTAGATACGAAACAGAGAAAACAAACCACCCCTAACATTCAGCACACAGTTGAAAACAAAGGGGTGATGCTAACGTCGCCATCAGTTTGTCATTCATGGACGCAGGTAGCCGTTAGTTAGCCAACTAGCCGTTAGCTGAGCAAGCAACCGTGCAGAGCTCCGTGAAGAGAAGTATAGTTGTTACTATATGCGGGAATAAACGTCACCTTCATGGATTGTGCTCCAGGGGTAGCGGGGTTGCTGTCGCAGGGCAGTCTCACGGGGAGCACAGCAGCCATATTTCCCTAAATAAAGCCTGCAGCTAGGCTAGCTCATTAGCCACTTATTCTTCTTCTTCGTTTCCTTTTGAAGGTTTGTGGCGGTGGGCAAACTCTAAGGTACCTGTCCGCCGCCTTCTGGCCTGGAGTGTAGGGGGATAAATCATTATTATTGATTATTATAATAATAATAATAATGTAAGCATAATAATACAATAATAATAATAATACATAATAATACATTTTAAACTATACTTGTAACTATTTATATAGCATCAATTAAAACATAGTTTACAAAGTGCTTTCACATAAAACAGAACACCTGTTAAATTACACATAGAGCAAGTGAGCTAAACAACAGCATCTAAACATAAAACACACGTAAAACAGATGGAAAATAATCTATGAAAAATGAAATAAAAATCACACAAAGCATTTGTTACTAAAAGTAAAACAAAATTAGTTCTGTCTGCTGCCGTCTGGCAGGCGGTACCGCGCAGCATCCGGACTAACACCGGGACAGTTTCATCCCACAGTCAATAAGACTATTAAACACCTGAACTTGAAACAACATCATAACATTAATCTGGCTGCTACTTAGGAATTATTTATCTAATATATGATTCCAATCACTTGCACTATTTCACTATTTCACAATTTTTCCTTTTGTATTTACTATTTACTTGCACTATTTTGTTCTGTGTATCTGTGTTATTGTGTTGCACTGTTGGAGGAGCCTGTGAACTAAGATTTTCATCGTCATCATAACTACACTGTAGCTATTCACGTATGACCAATAAAAGCCTTGAACTTTGAAAAGTTAAAAAATCTGACAGATTGTGCAGCCCTGATCTCCTCAGGCACGTCTTAGTTGTTAGTGGTACTCAAATGATACACGAAATATATGATAAAGATATAATTATTTGGCAATTGAATAATTATTTTAGAATATGTTTATACTTTCGAAAACTTGTTTTGAATAAGGCTGTGTCAAAAGCATCAAAACACTATTGGTTAAACAGCAGCACCCTGCGGCGGTCTGAAGTCATCACAAAGCTCTGCCCGGCTTTTATTTTGAAGAAAGAAAACGCTTACGGGAAGTCGGAGGGGAATCGGCTGGAATCCGCGGAAATCATCCACAGGACTATTTTCCTTTACTTAGCTAGCTATCCATCTGTCAACTACTATCTCTCTTTTCCTTCGTGTTGCGGTCAAAACGCCACACTGGCGATGTCGGAGTCATACGGTAAGGATGCAGTGTTTACTAGTGGCCACTGTGTTAACATCTCACAGAGAGGGGATGAGGCAGGTGTGCCGAGAGATTTTTTCTCATCGTAAACAGATAGCTGACAGGCTAACCGAGGGCTACTGGCCTTAAAACGTCCTGTCAGCGCAAATAATACCTCAGAGGTTACACAGTAGTTTTTACTCTGCCTGTGCGGACAAAATGATCGGGTTTGTAAGGTTGAAAATCCCAATAGAAGTTAGCGGAATGGACAGGAAGCTGACACCAGGAGACAGGGCTGAGGATGAAGATCTGCCTGAGCTGTGTGTCCTGCTCAAAACACATAATACAAGGGGGTGTAGGAATACATGTTATAACCATTTAATCACCATCTGATATAAGGATGATCAGGATGTTGAAGCATCCTTATTTATGAGAGCTTTTAAGTGTGTAAAGCATAGCTGATTATAATTGTGCATTTTGAAGCTGAATGCCACTGTGCTGTATTCGGTTTCTGTGTATTCTATGGAATTTAAAAGGGCATTAGTGTTTTTTACTTCAGAGTTAGAAAATCAAATAGTAGTAATTTTATTATCACCCAGAATTAAATGTGGTTATAAAATAATGGTATTGAGCATAGTATTTTACAACTACAAATAACTGGTCTCTCTACAAACTATATAATAGTGACATTGTTTCTACATTGTCACAAACATATCTTTCACATGTCCTTACTGCAATTGATTAATACATAACTGTGTTTAGCTACTGTCAAATAATATTGGCACATCTCAAGATCTAGTTATGGAAATCATGATCGCTGTGTCTTAAGGGACGAATGTTATCTTGGGTTGAATGTTAACACCAATATTTCTGTGTTTTCTCTCTTCAGATTTCCTGTTTAAATTCCTGGTGATTGGGAATGCTGGAACCGGCAAGTCCTGTCTGCTGCACCAGTTCATAGAGAAGAGATGTAAGTCAGGAAGATGCAACAACACACTGTTCATTATCTACTGTTAACAGACAGTTGCTCTGACCTCCAGTTTACAGTACTGTAGTGTTGAGTAACCAACACATATACACATGAAATGTAGGTCATGTAGGTTATGTGTTAGGTACACATAATGGTATTCATTGTCTCTTCCAGGGCACCAGTTATCTAAAAATAAACCTTGTTTTATTGTGTTTTCCAGTTAAGGATGAATCCAACCACACAATTGGAGTCGAGTTTGGCTCTAAGATTATTAGTGTGGTCAACAAAATGGTCAAACTGCAGATTTGGGACACTGCAGGACAAGAAAGGTTCAGGTATGGAAACATCCTAATATAACTTTCCACGTTCAAAGGCATATTCATTTCTCTCACCCACCCTCTATCTCATTTTGTACCCTGTGCATGTCATTCCTATTCCACTCCTACTGATATTTACTTGATCACTGTTGAAAGACAGAGGTCACAGAGATAAATGTTTCAGTAAAAAAGTTGAGAGGAACATGTGTAAACATTGACATGTATTCAACAACGTAAGACAACGGTCTCTTATGTCTTAGTTTCACCTTTGCTTTTAATGTTAAGCTAAAATGTTATGCTTGAAAAGGGGAGTGACATAAAAGAGGATAAAGATTAAAAAAAAGTGTAGGAATCACTGGGTCCCCTGAGGCCCTATCATATACCGTATCATCTGACCACCTGCTGATGTAGACTATGAATTTATTTGTGTGTTTGTTTGTTTATTGTTTTTTGGTTTGTGCGGGTCAGGTCCGTGACCAGGAGTTACTACAGAGGAGCAGCAGGAGCTCTGCTAGTCTATGATATCACCAGGTAAAATCCTTGGACACCTTTTCAGATTGCCTTTGTGTAAAGTACCCTTTTTCTTTTTTAAATGTCTCCCTTCTTTCTCTTTAAACTGCAGTCGAGAGACGTACAACGCCCTGACCACGTGGCTGAGCGATGCCAGGATGCTGGCCAGTCAGAATATCGTCATCATCCTCTGTGGAAACAAGAAGGACCTGGATGCAGACAGAGAGGTCACGTTCCTGGAGGCTTCACGCTTCGCTCAGGAGAACGGTAGGCTCAGAACTCTGTGATCAAAGGGGCATGCTTTGACAGATCCTATCACAAACTCTAATAATAGCCAGGGAACTAGTATCTCTGAAATTGTTACAGTTTGCTTCTGTTCTGTAAAGATGATGCTGCTCAAAGTGATTGTATTGTGTGTGTGTGTCAGAGCTGATGTTTCTGGAGACCAGCGCTCTAACAGGGGAAAACGTCGAAGAGGCCTTTGTCCAGTGCGCTCGGAAAATCCTTAACAAGATAGAGTCAGGTAGGAACTGAGATCCTCATCTTTAGCCCAAACCCCAGACTCTAAATCCCCTCTTATCCCGACACGATCAACAAGGCGGATTTAGGTATTATCACTCCAGACCCTGAACTGAAGCAGAGTTATAGCCCTAAACAACTTCACTTAATTACTCAAAAATAAGTATTTAAGAAAAATACCATCTTCTAGAGTTGGTGAAGATCCTTACATGAGGAACACTTTTCTCACATCTCTGTCTCTTCCTGTCTCTCATTTCCAGGGGAGCTGGATCCAGAGAGGATGGGGTCAGGAATCCAGTACGGCGACGCTGCGTTACGACAGCTTCGTTCTCCTCGTCGCGCTCAGCCTCAGGGCACCCAGGAGTGTGGCTGCTAGTGGACGCGCCCAGTAACACACTCAGAAAAGGCCAGTGTGTCTGTACTGTGTGTGCATGAAATTAGGTATTTTCTTTCAGATTTATGATATTTATCCAGAGCTTATTAGCTGGTTGTGGTGACTTGACATTCAGCTCTCAGCGCTGTGTGTTTCTGCTGCACACAGCCACTCCTCGCCTTCTGCTTACACCTATGTGATAATGTCTCTTGTGTGTGTGATCAGTGTGTTTCAGACGGGCTTTTGAAGACCAGGAGAAGAACAGCCACAGGGGACCCAGGGTTCAGGTTGTTATGCTGGTGATTCATCTCTGACCTTTGACCTTTTGTTTTGTTGTCATGGCTGCACCTCCCAGCCACATCCCCCTCAGTGGTAACAAGAGACCGCCCCCCATCCAACATACTGCTCTACTATTGGACCAATCTTTTCCCAACTCTCCAATCAGGACGTGAATTACTGACTATCTTTCAATCTGCCCTCACACCTGCTTACCTCCAAATCTAAGTTGAAGTTTTCTCCCTTAACACCAATCCCATCGACATTCAATCTGGAGTACTTCAGGGGAAGTTTACATTTTGGGAAGTTTATTTTTTTTAGCATTAGAGTTTAACAAACAAGATATAACACGATTGAGGACAGTGTGTAGGATTTAAGGGGATTAATGGCATACAAGGAATATCATATTATTTTTTAGGTGAAACAACTTTCCAGTACAAACACTTAAACAGCCCCTATGTCTTAAAACTTGTAAAAAAAATCACTGATGGCCAAATCCAGGGTTATTTCCGTGCTGCTGTTCAGTGTTCATACAGAAGAGTTATTTTATACCAATTCGTATAACCTTTATCATGCGCCACTGAACCACTTTTATATGAATCAGTAGGACCCTGCCTCAAAAGATGTTACTACTTCTCATAATACATCCGTGTTTTACAGTGGCACAGATCCGACAAACCCAACATTGGCTCTAAGGAGGTGTTTTACTTGAAAGTGGCAACTTAAATTGTGTTGCGAGTATGCACCTGAAGGCCTCTGTAGTCTCTTTTACATACTAGTAAAAATGGGGAGGAGTAGAGGTGAACATTTCTCACCACAATATCGCACTAAATCCTACACACTGCTCCTTTTTAAGGGAAGTTCCTTTCTTTGTGCATTCAAGTTAAACAAACAATAAATACCATGTACATTGCTCAGCTTCAGATTGATATTTGATGCATGGACATGAGTTATGGATTTTATCATCTAACTGTTGCCAAGAAAACTATTGTAAACTATTCCTTTAACCATGTATATATATATACACATACATACATGGTATATAGCACTGTGTATTTCTATATATATATATATATATATTTAAAATCCTTCCCTACCTAATTTCTCTCCCTCCACCCAGCTGCTCTGATTGCCTTCCTGCTCACACTTTTTAAACACTCCACTAACAGTGTACTGTTTCTGCCTGTACATTTTGCACTCCCTGTGTTCCTCCTACACACTCTCTCTCCTGTACAGTTCCCCGGGCGATGCAGCTGCTGAATGACACTTCATCCCCCTGCCTACCTTACCCACTGTTTACACCCCATCTGTCTCTCTGATACCTCCTCACACCTCTTCCCGACCCCCCGACTGCATCTTGTACACTGTACAGTGTTTCTGTATATAGAGACTGACGCATGTTTTCTCCAACAGAATATCAGAGTATTTGATTATGAAGAGATATTATATGTATATTAAAGTAGATATCATATCTAGCATCTGTTTAATGCTCCACTGTCTTATTATCATGTAAAGCTACATACTGGCAACTAGTAAGCAGTATAGCTGGGCAGTACTGTTTGGAGAATATGTTTATTTGTGAATGGGACAAGCTCATGTGAGTTATGTTAAGTACTAACAGTTTTATTATCGTTCAAGCTCACACATAAAGAAAAAAAATTATGATCATACATTTGGCTTTTATGGCAGATGTATGTAATTTTTACATGTCATCTTTTGAATTTACTCTGGCACACTCAGAGGTGTTACACACTCCTTCACCCAAAGGTTTGAAATAATGACTGATCTCTCTCTTTTAAAAATGATGCCTGTTTAAATAAATACTTCTCTTACTGCTGCCAGCTGTTAGGAAATACTAACTGAATGCATTTCAAGTTTTAGCAATGGTATAAAACTGCCTGATGTGTGTTTGATTTGTATTTGTCTCCAAAGATTCTTAATTTTAAGTTCAGCCACATTAAACTCAACAAAAGTCTTAATTTGAAGATCTAGATTTAAAAAGGTGTGTTTTGCATTGGTCTGTTCAAGCATTACAACATTTGTTGTTTTTTTCTTTGTATTTTTTTACATTTTTGCCCCTTGACAATTATACATTTCATTTTTTAAATCAATCACTTCAAACTGTAGAAATATTTCATGTTAGAGTTCATCTGATTGTGACTTTGGATTTTCCACGTCACGTTGCCGTCTTGTGTTTATCACATTAGGTCCTTTGTTTATTTATGGAAAATTCTGTTTTTTTTCTGTTTTTCTTGTGTCATTGTTAATATCATGGATTTTTTATTTATTGTGTATGATAAAAACATGTTTTTAAAATAAAAAATACAACAAATGAGGAATCGTCCTTGAAAAGCAGTTTTTGTTGGTTTGAACCAATTTTTTGAGAATATTCCATTACATTATTGATATCTTACTTTAAAGGGAGTATGTTTTCTGAATAATAGTGTAACATGGTAGAGATAACGAGACAACACTGAACACTCGTATGGAAAAGTGATTTATTAAAGCTTTGCACCACATAATTAAGTCTACCTGTAAAACAAATACAGCATATACACAGTATTTTAAAAGCCTTAAATCTAGGGATCATTACGTTTTACAGTATTTTGGAACTTTGACATACTGCCATCAGTAAATTATTAAGTAAGTATTTAGAAGATCTTTCTTATAAAGTTACCGTAACTAACTATTGGAGAGAAAATCAGTAACTATCTTGTTCCAGTTCCACTGTTTGTGACAGTCAAAGTTCACCACATGTAAAAAACAACTGGTTTATCATAGTATTGCACAAAATGTCACATCTTCACATCTTTTCTCTGAACTACATTGCAGTTAAACCTTAAAAGACTGAACATCTATATCATTACAAAAGTAAATAAAGTAATACTGAACTCAGAGTTTCAACAACAAAACATTAAGATAAATGTGTAAATGGTTCAAATTTGAAGCACAAAACCCCCTTTTTGCAGCAAAATGTCCACATTTGAAACTATATTTGTTCAAAGGAGAAAATACTTTTCTCAAGATTTTATGGCACAGATTGTTGTTGAATGGATCAGATCAATTACACAAAATGACTTTTGTACAAGTAAAAATAACGTTTTGCTCTTGTTAACAAACATACAAACATATTTACATATTCAACTTTTGGTCTTAAAGAATAATCTGTTACAGTAATGATAAAATACATTTGGTCTCAAAATTCGATTGTTATGTTTTCAAATGACCTGCATTAGCTATGTGTATTTTTATATTACATTGCACCACATAGAAACACACTGATCAGTCCTCCAATGGCTTTAAGTGTCACATCTATTTTCTTGCTGCAACAGCACCATGTAGATTCACTACTGTACACTCACATCAATTCAACAGCAAAAAACTGCACATGTTGTTGTCAACCTATTGTTCGTCAACAACATTGTGATATTTAAAAAGCTCGTGAGAAAATCTGCCACATCACAAAACTTTGAGTACAGTGTGATTTACTCTTTATCTAAACCAAGTCAGGGAGGATCAATCCATGAAGTGTAACAACAAATATTAAATCTACAAGAACAATTTCACACCGCTAGGGGATCTATCTCCTAAAACTCCTGAATGGACATATTTGTGTGAGTGAATACAAATACAAAATGCCTATCCACATCCAAATATGCATACATTTGAGAACACTTCCAGTTATTAAGCCATCTTGCTGTGCTTAGTACACTTTTGAAATACAAACATTGTGACTTTGTGTTTGGTTTTGTCTTTATGTTTGAGGTCTCACGTTCTCAGAAAAACGTGGCTAAATCTTAGCATACATGCTGTCACACGCCTGCATTACTCCTGTGTGAGAACACTGTAGTTTGATAACCCTGTATAACAATCACATTTTATATAGCCTGTGTTTAAAGTGAGTGCACCAAAGTATGTCAAATGCATGTAAGACTTTCTAATCAAAACATCTGTACATGGTAAATACCATGACTCAAACTAATATTAAAAGTCTCTCATACCCTATGAATGGTTCTTATCGTATAGATTAAAACTGACTATTATACAAAAAACTTGATTGTACACATCTGGGGTGATAAGCCACACAGTGAAGTTATATCCAGAATGTGATGCGCTCTACTCTACATCCATGGGCATTTATACTTCAGGGGTGGTAGGCAATAATGGCTTGATTTATGTATGTCTGTCTAGAACCACCCTGACGTCAGTATTTCTGCTGAGAATATGTATGTGTGTGTGTGTGTCTTATCGGGAGCGAGCAGAGAAGCAGCGCATGTACTCTGTGAGCCAGGGGTTGAATTCCGGTTGAACCGACTTCACGGTCTTGTCCACATTGGCAGACTTGGCTCTCCGGTGCTCGGTCCCCTGAGCCTGGACCTGACGCTCCACCTTCCGCCTGGTCTTGGCCCGCAGAGCCGACTCATGGATCTACATAAAAACATCATAATTGTCAGTTCCTGCAATATTACTTGTTTACTTGTAAAACCCCAGAAGGACAGTCAGAAACATTACCTCAGTAGTCGAAGCTGCAGGGCCAACATTGTGTGTTTTTCTGTTCGCCATGTCTGCATCCTTCTCCCCTGAAGCGTACAGAGCGAAGGGATGTCTGCTCTCCTTACTGTCGTCATTGGGCAGCTTGGTTGGTGCTGGTCTGACCCGATGGGAGCGCCATGGTTGCTTTGAGGATTTGATGGGTTTACTCTGCTGTTGTCGAGCTCCTCCAGTGACCCCTGTTTCAAACAGAAAAGAAAAAACAAGATAAAGCAACAGAAATATCTCTGATAATACTGAATTCAGATGTTCATACATTCAATTCCTTGGGGGAACATCATCAGCAAGAAAATATGCAATGCAGAGATAACGTTGTTGTGAACACTTATGAATCCATCTCAGGACTTGTGCAAGGCACTGAGGAATGCAAACTGACTATGGATAGTGGTTTTCTGTTTTGAGTTACCTCTGTTTTGTTCCCTGTGAGTCTGCTGCTCTCTCTCCTCCTCTGGTGCTCCTGTCTCTCTGACACCTTCAGGCTGTGAGTCTGAGAGGAGAGAATAACACCAGTACAGTTGTGTAACATGCACAATCCATTTGATTGTACAGTCATTAAAACATATGCATGTTTTGGTTTCATCGAATTACATAACTACAATGTAATGCACAAAACAAATGTAAAACATTTTAATGAATTGAAACTATATAGGCAAACTCTCAAGAATTACCTGATAATATGTTTTTTTTCTTTAAAATATGGCACATTTTAAGTTATAGGAATATAGAAAAAAGGTTATCAGAGTGAGTTACACCTCTCAGGGCAGGAAGTAGGCCTACGTCTGATGTTTACTGCTGAATCTGCTAAATGCATTTGGTTTTGCATAAAAAATGTTTTGTGAGACACCTACACTAATGTATTACATTGCTAAAAAATATGTTATTAATATGAATTTGAGTGTCTGAGTCTGACCATACCCTGATCATTTAGCAGATGTTTACCTTGTTGTGCTGCAGACTCATCCTCCTCTTGAAGGGGCAGCCTGGGCACAGTCCCCGGGACTCTGCTCTGCTGCCCGGGCTGTCTGTCCACCCTCGCCCCGTCACACTCCTCCAGCTCCGCCGCCTCCGGAGCATCTCCGACCTGGTTCTTCCCGGGAGGAGCAGGACTTCTTGCCCCGGAGTCTGGGTCACTGTCGGGGCCTCCGCTCCAGAACCAGGGCTTGTGAGTTTGCTCCAGCAGCCTGCGGGTCAGCCTGTACTGCAGCATCTCCTCGTAACACCTGCTGTAGCTCTCCCATTTGGGGTCTTTGAATTTCTTCATGTACTCCGAGCGCATCCTCTTGGTCACCATCTTGAACTCAAATACGACAAAGCTACACAACGAAAGGAAAAATATAAAAAGCTAGCATCGTGAAACACCCATGAAACGTTTATGAGATATGTAACACATTTTTTAATGTGTTACAATATCATTTTTTGGAATCGTAAACAAAGCCCTTGTAAAAATTGGCTGCGTTGTTTTCATACGCAGTTAGTATCACCGCCAGACATTTAAACCATAATGCGGACACTGTATGCACCAATGGCAGAGCAGCTGGAGGCTTGAACCCGCCTACTTCCTCCTCTACCCGGGGCTAATTTGCCTCTTTTAGAAGCTGGGATGAATAAAAGTACAGGCTTCATTAGATTACAAGTTATATAATGTCTTTCGCATACTATATTGAAGTTTAACTGTTAAAATTGGCTGCATTTCGAATTTTATCGTCAGTAACTTTTACAGTTGAAACGTCTTCAACGCGATGACGTAGATAGCAACTTGTCTTCTGATTGGCTGCTGCGATCTAAACAATATCCCAATTAAATGTTCATTCATAATCACTGCATGAAAACAACCCCGGCTTTACTGGGATACAAACCATACAAACACTAACACGTTATTTCCCAATTGCTTGAAAACGTTTTATTTTCTTTCCGGAGGTTTTAAAATATGCGTGTATAAAATGATCATCATCTTTGACTGTAGCCTTTCATATCAACACCGTAACAGCGTACAGATGATTAATGAATTGCTTGTTGTTCTATAATAGCTGCTGAAGAGTCAAGACACATGTATGCTTGTTATTTAAAGGCGTCTGTTAATCATATGTGAATACGGAGCAAGGATAATCGCCCGTCAGCGCTCGCACATAATAGCCCAACACGTCAAATCTCATTGACAATTAATCGACTCGCTCATCTATAACAGTGCCTGGCTTGACAGCAGAAATGCAGGGCTGTAATAGTCTAAATGTGTACAGTACATATACTTACACTGAGGTCGGATTTCACGGAAGCAAAGCAGAACAGATGGCGTCCATGGTGCTGCTGTAATAGCCTAATAACAGGCTGTCTCTAAGCTCCGCCCGCTTGAGGACGTTTTTAAAAAGCCAAACACACGCGCAACAGGTGGCCCGGGCCGGGGTGACAGGAATGAGGTCGGTGAGGGAGGTTTTCAGTGATTTGATTGGTGATGATTTCTATCAGATAGAGAAGAGGTTAAAAAGGCAAAATTATATTTAAACCTGCACTGATGTAATACATGGTAGGCCTATAGTGTTTTATTTTCTACTCGCCTACCTGTTTGTTGATGTTGGCCTACCTAGCCTATTGTTTAATTTTTCATTTATTTTTCA
Organism: Gymnodraco acuticeps; assembly: GCF_902827175.1. Classification (NCBI taxonomy): domain Eukaryota; kingdom Metazoa; phylum Chordata; class Actinopteri; order Perciformes; family Bathydraconidae; genus Gymnodraco; species Gymnodraco acuticeps. Next base: position 656,121 of record NW_022990368.1, read on the forward strand.
CTTTTCAGTTTGCATATACACCAAAGCAACATTCATTGAAAGTGCCAACCACTTGGCAGTAACCGAATTCTGATTCTGATAAAGAGCATTATTGAGTAACTTGTTCAATTTACTTTACACAAATGGCTTCAAAAAGTACTAAGTAGCCTAAGTCTTGTTTAGGTATAGGTAACATTGACCTGTAGTCGAGAGGCTAAGAAATTAAAATGCTGTCAAGGAAGAAGCGTGAAGGGTGTCTTATAATAGGCTGGGCTGGTGTCTGAGACGCGTCCAGCACACTCCATTGTGCTTAAAGTCCACACCCACCCAGATAACCTGATGAACTTCTATGCATATAAGGTAGGGCTGCACAGGGTCCAGTTTTGTCTAAAGATGGTCTGGGGGCTAGGCCTATGGTCGTGCAGGGCAGGCAGCTCAACGGGACTCTGAGCCGGGTGTCGGATGTCCCACTGATCCGCCTGGTCTAAAGTGGAGCTGCTGCTGCCCAGGCACATTCCTGGCAAGTCAAACTCCGACTGTCGGAGCTTTCAGGTATCGACTTTCACTACCTCTGTCACCCAGCAGCCCCCTGCCAGCAGTGTCTGATGGGAGACAGAGAGACACCCTGTCTCCCTCCCTCTCACCCTTCCAATTATTCAGGGGGCTGTGCCACACTGTCGACCTCTATGAACTTCCCCTGGTGGCTGATCAGCGAACTGGATCAGCTGCTGCTTTAAGGTGTAGTGGGTGTCATAAGCGTTATCTTGAGTCAATAAAGCCCGGGTATAATTATTTTGGTGATTTTGGTTAACTCTCCCAATCCCCCCAATTCTTGCTGATATTTCTTGATATTGAATCTTTAAATGATTTTCATTAGTATGAAGGCATTAATTCCCCCCAAATGGTACCTTTATGATTTAAATCGTCCATTATTTATTTTTAAGTTTATCTCAAAGCTTCTGTTTTTCAGCTTCTCCCACTATTTTCCAGTATTCCCTTTTTTTTGTTTCCCTCAAAGTTTTTGTTTTTGAGCTTCTCCCACTCTCCCCTCTTATAGAAAAACAAGGCCAGGGTCGAAAATACCAAATAATGGACTTTAATAAATTATTAATATGTATATACACTTACATTCACATGTGTTGGTCAACATGTTGTTCTTATTTTTTTATTAAAGGTTTCTTTGGGTGGATGCACGGTTCAGGGTTGGATTTCCCCTTTCTCCGTGCAGCACATACAACAAACAGCTACAAAATATGCACATTTTAAAATAATAAAACAATGCATATAATTGCCAACATGGCAGACAACAAGTCCATTGACAGCAGAGTGTTGAAGTGCCGCAGAGGTTGATCCTCCTTTGCTCCAGATATCTTGAGGTGTAAAGGATGGAGAAGCTGCGAAGGTTGAGGATTTAGAAGCACTTCCTGTGGACAATGCTGGGTCCTGCCTCGTCGTATTCCTGCTTGGAGATCCACATCTGCTGGAAGGTGGACAGGGAAGCCAGGATGGAGCCACCGATCCAGACGGAGTACTTCCTCTCGGGAGGGGCAATGATCTAGAGAAGAGGGAGGGAGAGAAAGTGCATCAGTAAAGTGCCGGTGTTTCATAGATTCCTCTCAATTTATGCGTAAAAGTATTAAGTTTAGGGATTCATTATAATGTTTTTGTTGTTATAATATTTACCTTGATCTTCATGGTGCTGGGGGCCAGGGCAGTGATTTCCTTCTGCATACGGTCAGCAATACCAGGGTACATGGTGGTACCACCGGAAAGCACATTGTTGGCGTACAGATCCTTACGGATGTCAATGTCGCACTTCATGATGCTGTTGTAGGCAGTCTCATGAATACCAGCAGACTCCATACCTAGTCAGATGAGAGCGAGAAGTGTTAGGAGGAGGGGTGGATATAGTTTGGCACAGTATATCCAGTGATGTGCGTAATAAGAGTAAAAGAAGGATTATCTAACATACCAATGAAGGAAGGCTGGAAGAGGGTCTCAGGGCAACGGAAACGCTCGTTTCCGATGGTGATGACCTGACCGTCGGGAAGCTCGTAGCTCTTCTCCAGAGAGGAGGAGGAAGCAGCGGTGGCCATCTCGTTCTCGAAGTCCAGAGCCACATAGCAAAGTTTCTCCTTGATGTCGCGCACGATCTCACGCTCAGCTGCAGGGAGACAAGTTGATGAGTTTTTGTCCAGAGTGACAAACAGCTGAGATCACAGCTGAACTACGAGAGTTACCGAAAAGTCTGAAGCTGAAAATGATCAATTCCCCTATCACAGCTACATATGATTTTCTCCATTAATACTTATTTAGAATTCAAAGTAGTGTGCCAATTTTAGCAGCACATTCGGATATACAGGCAGTAACACAATCGGTGTCCACACAATCTGAACTACACACGTTTTTAATCTTTGTCTTTGCGCAACACTGTGGGTGAATCTTTGTTTAAATTGCTGATCAAGTTTATGTCAAGTTAAGTTGTTATGTATAGCAAACTGTTCCAAAACAGTATAAATTAAACCATGATAATCTAGATTCGACTTTCTGTCTCTTTGAGCTTGTATGGGAATGGTTTGCTTCTTTTTATTTCTTCCTTTTTCCTTTCTTGTAGGTGTTTTGTTATTGTCTGAGTTGCTCACCGGTGGTCACGAAAGAGTAGCCGCGCTCAGTCAGGATCTTCATCAGGTAGTCGGTAAGATCGCGACCAGCCAGGTCAAGACGCATGATGGCGTGGGGCAGGGCGTAACCCTCATAGACTGGGACGTTGTGGGTGACACCATCACCAGCATCCAGCACAATACCTAAAGAGAGGCAAGCGAGTGTTTTAGTAAAGTATTGAATACTCGGGCGACAATAATCATCCAACAGTTCAGTGTTGTGTGCGTAAAAGTGTGGTTATAAATAATGTGTAAAGAGGATTTACAAACATACACAGAGGGCGTAAGGCATAAGGACAGTCCCAGAAACGCTGGCCGACTCTCTGTAATAGTTGTGCGCAAAATGGGCACAGTGTGGAATAACTCAGTTAGTTGTATGTGTTGCAATTGTAATATTATTTTATCAGTTACATTATATTTTGTTTTGTATTGTGTATGTTTATGGAGTTGAGTAGCAGCTGTTTGTTGTTGTCAGTCTCACCGGTGGTACGACCGGAAGCGTACAGGGACAGCACAGCCTGGATGGCCACATACATGGCTGGGACGTTGAAGGTCTCAAACATGATCTGGGTCATCTTCTCTCTGTTAGCCTTGGGGTTCAGGGGGGCTTCTGTGAGCAGGGTGGGGTGCTCCTCGGGTGCCACTCTCAGCTCATTGTAGAAGGTGTGATGCCAGATCTTCTCCATATCATCCCAGTTAGTGATGATACCGTGCTCGATGGGGTACTTCAGAGTCAGGATACCTCTCTTGCTCTGTGCCTCGTCACCGACGTAGGAGTCCTTCTGACCCATACCGACCATGACACCCTAAGGGGGAGGAGAGGGCAAGATGATGGAAAGGTTACTTCAAATAATACAAACAGAGACATGACCTTCTTATGGCCAGATTAAAGTATTTACTGTGCGATGCAAAAGGAACGTTGGCCATTGCGTAAATGTGCCAAATAACAGCGTGGGTCACAGAGACATAAGACACAGAGCAATTGTTTGACTGTCAGTTCTTCTGTGTCTAATTTAGTCTCAAAGTGTCAAAGGCCACATTGCTGGTGGTACAGCTGGTGGTATGAGCCACATTTACATGACTCAAGATACATAATGCCACGCTCTTGGCTTCACAGTTGTTAACTGGACAAAAGGGCTAAATTATAACTCAGAAATATGATAATTTCTGGCAAATAGTTGTTATTAAATCCAGATTATTTGCCGAAATAGTGCCTGAAAGAAAGGCTAACTTGTTTTTATTTATTATATTAGTATTAACCGAATTAATTTTACTTTTTACTACGACTTATTCTCCTATTATTGTTTGGGATATCCCCGGCTCTTTACCTGGTGACGGGGGCGGCCAACGATGGAGGGGAAGACGGCCCTGGGGGCATCATCTCCGGCGAAGCCAGCCTTCACAAGGCCGGAGCCGTTGTCGCACACAAGGGCGGTTGTTTCTTCGTCGTCACACATGTTGGCTGCTGTAAGAGGAGAGGGGGAAAAACAGTTGAGCTCACTCAATCAAATCCTCATGGCGATATTTACTATGTGACAGTAATAACCCCAGAACGAACTCCTTGGTTCACCCTTTTGTTTCCTGCAAGCTTAGGCCAGATGTAATTATAAAGGCTATATTTTTTTACTGGAGAAATATGTTTAACTGGAAAGTAATTGGAACAGACACTAGCATGAACATGATCAGGCCCATGCTTTGCGCTAAATGTGTCAATGGCACACTGACACCAGGCCATTACGCATGGGGCTTACGCCTGCAGAAACCTAGAAAATCACATTAAAGTGATACAGAACTATACTGTTTTCCTTCAGTCATGCATCTCAATTTGATAAGTATCTCTATATCTAGTATCCTCTGTATCTATTGTATTCCAAATTTGCTGTAAGGTAAAACGAATCAAATTTGTGCTGAAATTCAGATTAATTTACAAACATTCTCACTGTTTAATTATCACCTGTCCCAGGTAAAATATATTCTGTTAATTTAATTAATATAAAGGCACATTGTGTCTTGCTGCATCAGCACATTTTTGTGTTACACTTATAAAGATGCTGACGTCGATAATTATTTATCTTTTCAATAAATCTATCAATTTCCAGACCTAATAGTTAACAGCTTCTCCTATCCAGCACTGTCTTTCTATGAAAGTTGTCAGCCTTACAACTATTTAAAATTATTTGTTTCCCTTCTCCTTCAGCATCAAGTCTGTCCTACAGTGGAGTTGCCCATGTTCCTGCAGTAGTATCTAGTCCTAAGCGTCCAAACTCCTGCTCCAGTAGATGCTCCAGTATTAAGTCCTACTCTTGAGTCCCAACCTTTGGCTTCAGGAGTCCCAGCAGGGTCTTACCTTAGGTGAGTGTCTGAGGCTCGAGTGAAAGGATAACCCAACCAATACTGTTGCTGAACCAGATACAATCTTTCCTTCGAGCTGTCCAGCTTATATACCCAACCTCCACCATTCACAAACCTTAGGACTGGCCCCCTTCCCGGCCCTCTGCCATATTAGGATACTGACAGGCCGTGGGTGAGGTGCGGGGGGGGGGGCGCGCCCCGAAGAGCAAAGGAGGGACCTCCATCCATTAGGATTGAGAAGTGGGTCCGGTATTACGCTGCGCGCTCCCGAGAAGGAGAGAGCGCGCGCCATATATGGAACTGTCGCTTTGACCTCCCATCGAGACTCGCGGTCCCACCTCGAGGGCCGTAAAAGGAGCGCCCGGTTCAGTGGGGGTTTTCTTGGGGAGACGCCAGTTGCTACCAACCAGAGTTATAGATTAGCTGCTAGTAGTCCTCATCCAGCCTTAAAATGGGAAAATGCTGCACTCATCTGAACAGAATTAGACCCCAGAGAGAGCCAGGACCCGGCTCCTGACTGACAGCTCGACCAGGAGCCTAGCCGCAGCATCGGAGTGCCAATTATGAGTTCAATTCCCATTATGGTGATCAATACAATATAACACATAATTACTTAAAGAAAAAACAAAACCTGAGGATGAACAATTGGTCGATAATGAGAAAAAATATATGCTGATTCACCATTACAATCATATCATTTGAGTAGTAATATTTTAAGTACATTATTTGTATTTGTAATGTATTGCATTACATGCTGCAGCCTGATAAACTCTGGTTGCATTGCTTTGAGACAATTATGGAGCCATACACAAAACACATTTGTTTTATTAAAAAATGGTGAGTGTTGTCTATTTTATTGTGACATAACATGTTATGATCAAAAGAGAATAATAATGTTTATGATTGTGCCCAGAAGAGTTTGCTCATCAAGAAATTGCAAGCTGGAATTCCTATCTTAAATATCTAACACTTGCACAGCCAAAAGAAGAATTTTAATAATGAATTCAAATGTTGTTATTCTGTTGAGCACATGGTCTGATATCCACATCGGCCTAAATCTTATTTAATAAATATGGAGGTTAGCAGGGAAACAGCCAACAGCTGAAACATTATCTGCAGGGGCTACTCTGCTCTGTCACTGGAGCAGTTAGATTAATTATAACTCTACATGGAGGAAGGGAGCTAGTTCACGTGTACATGTAGTGAGGAATGGAGTGTGTGTACAGTACATGCATGCACATATATGATTGTGTGTGTTGTGGCATGACACACAGAAGGATTGGAAGAGGAAGTAGAACTTTTAATAAACTCAAAGAAAAGTGAGGAATGGTGGGAACATGGGGAAGTGAATTTAAAGAAAAAAAGGCCTGATTTTGTCAATTAAATAGGAACAAACATATAATAATGACACATGGGTATAACTGGGGACTCCTTGCCACAAGCAGATAATGTTGCCATGAGGTGAGATAAAATGGAAAATAAAATAAAATCAACATCTTTGGAACTTTATGTTCATTAAAAGAGATATTTTTTATAGTCTTTTATTCAACAATGTTTGTTATTTAATGTTCCATGTTCTAAAAAGACAATTAAGCAATTAAAAAAATGTGAATGAAAAACTGCCAGTCATAATTATTGGTACTTATTTTTTGGTACTTATTTTTATTCTACAAATGTTAACATGGGACCTTCCAAGAACTGGATTCTCTCTATGCAACAGAAAGCGCCAGTATGAGTTGAGAGTGTTTGATCAGACTTGTAAACACAGATTTAAGGAGATAGAAGATAATGATAGGCAAACATATTAAAGTCTGTATGCATCCTCTACCTATTTAATTGGGGCATGGTGGGCAGTCATGTACAATTTCCTTAATTGGCCCTGCAAGTTTACCATGAATATTGTTTCTGTGCATGAAGGGGGGTGTGTACGTACGTATGTGTGTGTTGTGGGAGGGGGTTAGGGAGTGTAGGGGCTGCCGAGCAAGGTAGAGCTACTTTTATGTACTTGTTGTGAGCCATTTCGGATCCAGGGGCATGCGAAACGCCTAAAATGTAAAGGGGTTGGCAGTTGTCAGGGAGTGAGAGACAGACGGGCATGGTGGGGAGGTGTGTGGGGGGGGGGTTCAGAGGGGCCGAGGGGGAGGAGAGTCCTGGGAGTCTCCAGGAAAGTCTACTAGTGGAAGAGGAGGAGATAGAGTGAGGTGAAAGGGCATGTGCACGCAGCAGGTGGCAGAACAAATGAGTTAAGTTTGTCAGAAGATAATCCTGCCAGCTGAACGAGACTTTGGACAAGGAGAGGAATTTTTGGTGGTATTTCCTAGATGTATTTTTTTTAATGTATGACTTATAATGGTAGTATTAAGCCAGTGAAATGGGGGCGAGAAGGGAGAAAAGTAGAGAGGGTGAGATAAACTGAGTTTGATTTTCTTGTAGCATGCTCAGACTCTACCTTGATGCCTACTCAGTTAGACTTTCCTTTCAGTCGACACACTCTCTCCCTGTCTCCCTCAGGAGAGCACAGAGGGTCAGAGTGACAGACAAAGTGTAAGAATAGCACAAGCCTCGGCATTCAATCGCTGGGACCAATACACTTGCTGCACACGAGTGTCCTACCTTTTTAAGTGTGTCAGCGTGCTCAACGACAGAGGCTCCTGTGATGGATGTCGAGAACAGACAGGAGGAGGATGGTTGGAGATTAGTTTTCTATCTCAGGTGTTACAGTGAAGACAGTCTGAGGATACTGGTACTGGAGATATTGTTAATGGACAGGTAAAAAAGTGCTCTAGGGATAGTTTTACCAAGTTTGTTTTCAGTCTGTTGTCCATTCCATTCCATTCACACTGTTGTTGTTTGAGACAAACTTGCTGAAATGTGTACTAATTATGTGATTTGATCCCATCCAGTTTCAGGACATATTCCTCTTCCTGTTTAGCCTCATCATGTCAGTGATATGCTGCACAAATCAGTAATTGCTAAGTGAGCACTGCTTTCTAATGCTGCTTTCTCAGGCTCCTGATGAGCTAAACAAGAAAGTTGGAACATCTAAAAAACAGAAAACCATTTGAATTCATTTGAAGGCCTTCTGCTTAATGGTGGACAGGAACAACAAGAGGTGGACATTTCTTTCTTTTTAAAGGAAAACTAAATATACCGTTGTGCCTGTGCAGTGCATTTGCATTTAACTAAGTTGTGCGTCTCAGATAGACAGTGATTTCAGTGGGACTGAAGACTCTGCACCAGTAAACCTCTGCATGATCTTCAACAAACCATGCTGCTGTGGCACGGTTGAGCTTCACCAAATTGACTTATACTTTAGAATACTTTTTCTAGTTGTATGCATTATTTTGGGTATCTTAACTTTGGATAAATAAGGCTTTGAATGTGAGTTTCTTTAAAGGGACAAGCCAACAACAGTCCCTGTAGTTCCTCAAATAGCTCGGGCAGATACAGAGAAAGCGAGGGGAGCTGGCAGCACATGGAGCTGGAACTGGAGACCCTCGCTGCGCCGAGCAGCACCTGGTGGGCTGCAGTCGGAGCACAACTGCTGCCTCTGCTGGAGCCTGTTGGTCCTGTTGTCACTTTAAGAATGAGGAGACATTAGTTAGGGTTTACAGAGAGAGATCACGCTGTCTAAAAGGGTTGTGGAGAAAATAATCTAACCAATAAGGCTAACATTACATTATTTTTACCGTATACTGTCACCTTAGGGCTTTGGATGGAACCCATGAACGAATCTATAGATACAAGATATTTTTGAGCAGTATTTTACAGCATGGCTTTGCCTCTGCTGCCTGAACTGTTTGGATCTCACAAACAGCATTGCATTTAATTATTCACATTGGTGGATTTGCTTATACTTGAGTTACCCTGATCAATCCCAAAGGTGCAAAACTACTCAGATCTTTATCTTAAGTAAAATAATGAATACCTCCGAGTAGAAATCCTATTTCACAGGTAAAAGATTGCATAAAAAACAAAAGTACAAAGTAAAAGTACTCATAATGCAGAATTGCCCATTTCATACTTGTAATATATATTAATATCATTCATTATAATTATTGATGCTTTACAAGTATAAGTCTCCCTAATGTTGCAGCTGCTAAGGGTATGTATAGTAAGGACTATTTTATAGTCTGCAAGGTAGCTTAATACATCATAAATGATGAGTTTGTAAATCATTTGTAATACTATCGCAACATACAGACAAAAAGACCAGTACCATGCTTTTTGAGAGAAATGTGGTGGATTAAAAAAGGACAATATTTGCATATGGATTAAAGTTTAGTAGAAGTACAAGGTAGAAAATGAAAACCTTAGTCTTGAGTAAATATAGTAGGTTACTTTCCACCACTGCTCTTACGTTACCACATAAGGGCAACACACACTCACATTGCATTGCATTGTGTATGGTTTAGCAGGTGGAACAATGTGCAGAGTCTATTTGCATGACGAGCTCAGCGTGCTGTCAACACAACCTGACAACAGCTGAACACACATACCTCACATCGGTACCAGGACGTTTTATTTTGGTATGATGGATTGAATGAACATTGATTTCACCAACCTGAGCAGCAGCAGTGATCTGAGCCAGGCTGCAGCTCATTGGTGGAGCAGCAGCGCCATCTGCTGGACACAGTTAGCTGAGACAAAGGCACAGTGTTGAAGGAACGGTTAGTTGAAAAAAGTTAATGGGATATGGAACAAGTCATTACATTTAATGTACACCGAAGGAGAAATAGTAGTGTTTGACTATGATCCATATCTATCTATCTATCTGATGGTTGTTCTAGTGTCTCCTGTTTCCATAACAAGTGGCTAAATAAGGGAGTGATGATTTCAGTCGATTATATTACTGCTTTTTTAAAGACAATACAAACTATTATATGGGTATAGGCCAATCCCCTAGACATTTTTTTATAGAATATAATATTCAATAAATTAAATATACATGTTAAAAGCTTTTAAAATGTGCTTTACAACAGTATTCGTGTATTCAGAATGAGTCTAAACAGATGGATTACAAACAAACACCCACATAAACAACACAGATCTCTCCATTAATAAAACTATTCATATCTCACTTTATTTACCTTTACATAGAGGTAGAATAATTTACAAACACAATAATAAAAAAAAACTTTCATACATCATTTCGGACATATTATTTATAACTTATACAAGTTGAAAAAACAACCTTTGAGTCTTCTGTGATTATTTAAACGACATGGATCCATCATTCATTTGTTCAAGCATCGTCAGGGTTTACTTTACGGAGTGAGTGATTTTTAACAAAGCATGTTAAAGCATTATTTAATTTGAATGTGCAGGGTATGGTGATATAACAAACACATTTCCACAAGAACCACAACACAAGTCTGGACCTGTGATGTTCACACACAATGATAAAGGCATCATATCAAAATATAATTTAATTTAAAGAAGACTAACATGTTGGGAGTAAATCTATTGCAAGTCAAGTAAATAAGAAATACTTTACTTTGAGGCGAAATAATAAGCGTCATGGCCAAAAGAAAAAACATGAAAACTATCCATAGTTAACAGAGATCACACGTTGCTGCCACAGTGTAATACATATATAAAACTCTACATGTATACATCCAGAGAGCGATTACTATCACACGTTAGTAAGCATGTATATGGCCAATTGGATCGTTACCAATGATCAATGTATTCATGTATCCATTGTTTGAATATTACACATCACTGCCTTCAAATCTTGAAAATGAAGAAACGTTCACAATGATTCAAGTTTCTAACCTCTGTCAAACAAAAGAACGGAAAATCACACAGGTTGCAGTCTTGTCATTTGAGAAGAAAATAAAAACGTTTGAGCCATGGAATAACTGCAGTTAACCCAAACCAGTAAACACTGTCTGTAACTGAAGGAAGTTTTGCAGATTGGATGGTTTCTGAGCAAATGTTTTCCTTTGAATGTGGAATCAGAGATGAGTTTCCTCTTGGATTTTGGAATGATTAACAATAACACACTTAACAGGAATTTTTCCCTTGAGATAATAATCCGATCCAAAATAACAATTTCATTTAGTTTTCATCACAGAAATGAATTCAATCGTTGGATAACGGGGTTCGTGGTCTTCAAAACACCATTCCACAGTCACTTTAAAAACTGTTGGGAACTTTAAGCACTCGGCCAGACTCCCCCTGAGCGGTGAAGTGGGCTGTTAACATACAAATATTTACTGAGGAGAATCATTACTTCTGAGTCAAGCCCTTAAAGCCAGCTAAATATTACAGCTGGCTCCACAGCGCTGTGGCTAACGTGTGCTTGGTTAGAGGGCTGTTTACATAAAATCTAATGCCGGCCAAGTGCACATCCTGTAAACACCGAGCAGCGGACAGAGTGGAGTCTAATGTTTTTATTACGTTGGTTTCTGTTTTTCCACCATTAATATATTGGACAGAGAAAGCTGACTAGGATTACTGGAGACAATAAAAGATGAAGGGATTAGGGGCTTTAGATAATGAGATAATTGTTAAGAGAGGAGTGATTATGGCACATAGACCACCTCTGATTTGAATGACATGTCTCTTATGTGCTCACCCTTCGTCCCCAAGAACAGCAACACCTCTACCAGAAAAGAGGCGGTTTAACAGACTTCTATGAACTTCCCAAAGTACACATTTGATCTTGACATCTAAAGACGGTTAAGTTTAGCAGTTTCAGGGCTGTCACTGAAAAGGGATTGTTTAGCTTTTTTTAAGAGCGGTTGTTGAGGTACTTATCCAAAGTCAGTGTATGACCCACAGCAGATGGTAGACGACAGGCAACCAGTTTAAAGAGCCAAACAGCGCTAGAGTGATGGGAGACACTGCTTTGGACGGAGGGCAACAGCAAAACACACAGTATCATAGCCACTCAGAAAGGCCCAGCTAAAAAAAAACAATATTTGTTTAAGTGTGCGTTATATATAGAATACGTCACGGCTTTACTTTTGTCAGACAGCCCCCTGTTATCTATGTTCTCTGATAGGCTACCTAGTGCTTTGAAAAAGAACATGTGGGTTGGTCTACTGCTGCCTGGACCAGTAAGTGAGTTCATGTTATTGTGTGAAATACATTTAGCTGCTGCCCCTGTCTGCACTACATACCTTTGCTTCCAAGTCTGTGTCTGATTCTCCAAACTATGAGTGTGCCGCCCATAATCCACTGTAGGTAATAACCTGACAATGGATAAGTACCAACAACACTTTAAGCAATGCGAATTATCCCTTTAAAACAAAGCAAGACAAATGTTTAATCCAAACATATTGTCAAACAAATCCTAACATATGATTAAATGAGACAAAATCCTTGATTTAGATGTACGCCACTTAGCTGGAATTTAAGCACAATCCTTAATAATCTTTTCATGGTGAATGTGCATACATTTATAAAAGTCCTTATAGTGTTCACATAGGTGCTTCATTTAGTTCGTTTACACAAAGAAATGACTACCAAAAGGCTCTGCGTGTAAGCTTCAAGTTTTAAAATCCATAATATGTAGACACATAAAAACATTTAGCAGTTATGTAAGGATGATACTGAACTGTTTTTGGTTTGAAAATCATGAAGTGATAACAGACTAGTAAAAAAAGCAGAGAGAGTGAAAGTCAGATCTGTCACATTAACATTCAGCAACTATATGCATGTCCCAAAACTATGGTGAAAGTGATGAATGACATTTGTGAGGAGAGTCTGTCTTCATTATGTCTCCTCTCCTCTCTCATTTAGACCTCAGTGTAGTATTATATATATTCAAAATAAAGCATCTGTATAAGCTCGCTGATCCATGTTTCAGTTCTTAGGTCTTCGCTGTGAATTACCCTGTCCGATTCCTTTCCTCCTGTGGCGCTTTATAGTTTCTTCAGCAGTGAAAAGACTCTTGCAGCATTTAAGAAATCCCTTAAATGTTTCTTAGTGGTTTTCTATCTTTGTCTCTAGTGTTCATCTGAAGTGTTTTCTTCATTTATTTTCTCCATCTCTATTAATTCCAGGCAATATCCTTTTTTCCCCTCTGCCCCATCGCCTCTGGGGCAAAGCCACTTATTTCCCCAGGCACTGACCTCGCCTGAGGATTTTCCCTCTTCCTCGTCTCCTACTACTCACTGTCCTCTCAGCGGAGGGCACGTTTCTGCTTCACCTGTAGAAACGCCTGCTTCTCCATCAGCTTTCTGAACAGTCCTTGCCTGTTGCCTAGCAGCTCTGTGTGCTGGCCACACTCTGCGATACGCCGCTGGTCCAGAACAGCCACGGCGTTAGCGTTCTGGATGGTGGACAGACGGTGAGCGATGATCACGACCGTCCTCCCTGTTGATTGGGCGAGGAACAAAATTAGTCAAGAGAGACACAAAGTGGCTTTAGTGTGCCAGTAGACAGAGGATTCAGGGTATATCAGGAATCCTGAAATCGGATGTAATACCTTTTAAGACCTTTTTTAAGACCCTTTCCACACATTTTAAGACCCCATCGCCACTTCAAGTTTTAACCGGTTACCTTGGCGACACACTTTACCTCACATTTACTATATACAGTATTGATTGTCCTTCCTCCTTATCTTCCAACCATTTGGACGCAGACTTGCATTTCCCCATAACGATGTTGTTTAACAACCGGCGTAAACGGACCTTCGCGCTATCAAGCAGTGAGCGTGCGATGTCCTGTTCAGATTACGTCAAACCCAACGGGATGCCATAAATAAACTACACAGAATCACACCACACACCTACGCAATGATTACATTCAGGCAGACTGTAGAATACAACCTCTTTGGACTATTGATATACGTATTGAAAACAAGCTACAAAATGTAATACCTTGGAAAATGACGTTTAATACTTTTTAATAGCCTTCATTTTCGCTAAATTGATTTATCAACTTTTAATACTTTTTAAGACCCCGCGGAAACCCTGGGATTGTAACTTTATTCTGAAATGAAAACAATTGAACAGGAGAGAGATCTACCTGTCATCAGACGCTCCAACGCCTCCTGGACCAGGAACTCATTCTCAGCATCCAATGCACTAAAGAAAGATGGTCGTTTAGGGTTGTCTTCAACAAATTAAACTAAGATGTATTTGTAACAAGCAAAAATAAAAAACAGTTTCTAAAGGCAGGAATATTATCATATAAAAGGTAAACTAATGCAAGAGTTATAACGATAGTGAAAGTATTGTTTGTTTATTGTCTTTCTTACCTGGTAGCCTCATCTAACAGCAGGATCTTAGGATTCTGTAAAAAGAGAACACAAATGGGAGAAAGGATTAAGGATGCACACAACAACAGGAAGTGTGTAGATCCTGGTTCAACTTCACATTTTAAAAAGTGAAAGCTCACTTCAAAATTAACCACACACATTTCCCCCTTACTCGTGCTGCTATTCATCAATTTAAATAGTTTTAGATCTAAAAATAGAACCACGGGTCCCTTGTGGATGATAACAGTCAGTGAGCACTGACGGTAACAATCAGGCCGGGTTAAAGGATAACGAATGTTAAGTGCATGTGACTGGTTGTATGACGGGACTAGTGTCTTTCTTCAGATGTGGTTAAACAGTCATGTTGTTGTACTCACCTTGAGCAGAGCCCTGGCTATGGCTATCCTCTGCTTCTGACCACCTGAGAAACAAACACAAGTTAACCTTGTACACAAAGGCTGTAGATCAGGGGTGCCCACACTTTTTTGGCTGGTGAGCTACTTTTGAAATGACCAGCTCACCGAGGTCTACCAACCAAAAATAAAATCCCAAATTGCAAGGGTTGCTGAATAACACGTTTTATTTATACATGGGATAATAGGGCTGCAACAAACGACTAATTTGATAATCGATTAATCTATCGATTAATGAAACGACTAATCGACTATTCAGACTATTACTGTATGCCTTGCACAATTTCTCAAACGCTCTTATTTAGCCATCAACTTTTAGATTTAGCTTGAGGTTGTTTTAGGCATGTGGAAACTAACAATGAAGACAATAAAGATTAATACTTGATTCAAAAATACATATATTATTAAATTAACAAATTGTTTACAAAATTAACATTGCTTTTTATTTAAATAATATTTCACATCAAAAGAAACAACAATCGTAAATCGTATTAAATAATCTGATGACAGAACTGTAAACAGAATAGCTGAAACTTTAACAAAAGAGTAACTCAGTTTCCTCTAATCATTAACCCATGTTTGAATCATTGTGTTAACTCCGTGTGTTGCTGCTAGCATACATAGTAAGACCTGACGTGGAAACGTTACTCGTGGATGGGGCTACAGAGCTACTAGAAAGACAGTCGAACCCGGTGCATTCCTCCGTCTGAATGTGGTGCACTTTTGCTAAATGAACCTTAGACAAATTGCTCGTGTTCCCGCCCTTACATGCTAAACACTCTTGGCAAGGAGCATTGTCCGCCTCAAGACGGGTAACATTTAACCACACCTTGGAGCGCTTCTCTCCGCCATCCCCACCATGTGTTGCTGCATGGAGCAGCTGCGTGTGTGTAAACTGCCCCGCCCCCTGGCACACAGACGGGGGAGAGATCTCGTCTGGATCAGAAAGGTCGAAAATACACCGACCATTGACGCATTTGTTTGTCTTTTTGCATGTTAGAAACGAGTTGGCGACACTAAGACTGCGAGATAATATTTGTGTAGCAATAATACATGACCTTTCTCTTTCTCAACTCGCTACTCGGAGGGAAGTCGCTGTCATATGCCTTGTGAACACTCCGATAATGCCTCTCCACGTTACCTTTCTTTGGCAGAGCGACGCTTGCTTTAAAATAAGGCAAATAACCTTTGAATGTGACATCACAAACAAATATTCTTCCTCCCATTCTGGGTGGAAGTGGTTTGTCTTTAGCTTCTTGCTCGGTCCCGCAGTCATTTTGTTGTTTCTCTTGTTCCCGGCACTTGACTGATTTTGTATCGCTTTGCATTCTGGGTTAACAGACTGGAAAGCGATAGGTCGCTTTTTCTGTCAATCAAGTAAACTCATGAATTAAGTGTCAGGGAGGCCAAGGGAGGAGGGATCAAAACCTGTTTAGTCTATTTTAACGGAACAGGATTTTTTTTATGAATGACTCGCGATCTACCAGCATTGCCCCCGCGGTCGACCGGTCGCCCGCGGTCGACGTACTGGGCACCTCTGAGATGTATAGGTGCTCTGTGTCAAATGTATGCGAAAAGCCTCGACTAAAACATGTTTTTTCTTTTTTCTAAAAATGTTTTGAAGTTGGAGAACAACTTTTATGAAAAAAAAAAAAAAGTGAACTTAAAGGTAGGGTAGGTAAGAATGGAGAAACCAGCTCGAGTGTGCTAGAATTTGAAAGTGCGAAGCTAATCAGCCCCTTCCTTCAGACTTCCTTATAGAGCCCCTCCTCCAACACACACGAACATGACCAATCAGGGCACGAGATAAGTTTGTGCACAGATGGAAGGCTGACAGGCAGATAGGCCATCCAGTTACTTTAGCCGGGCCGGCTCAAATGATTGGTCGTGCTTTTTACAGTACTACGGCTTCCACAGATGACATTTTTTATGTATTTATTGTCAAAGCATTTAATATATTCATTGCTATCGGGATGTTAAGAGCATTCCATGGAATATAACAAAAAGTGTTTCTGAAGTGAATTACCTACCCCACCTTTAACTTGGGGTTAAAAAAACTTGCTAAATACCTTTTAGACTTGGAAACATTAAATGGACCAGTCTTTCTAAAATGTAAAACAACTAAAAATATTGCAAATTACAGTTAATATAAAAGCAGTATTGAATTGAAATAACCCTTTGAAAAAAAGGAATAAAGAACCCTTACCATAATTGAACATGTACACATTTGCAATTGTATGTACAATGGCAGCCAGGTAAAGCCTCTTTAGGGAAGGTGGTATGTCATCTTTGGTATCATTAACCCAGCTGCCTGCTTTCAACATCTTCAGTTGTGTCGTTGTTGTGATCACACCTCTGTGTTGTTTCTCACCTGACAGCAGCACCCCCTTCTCCCCCACCACAGTGTTGAAGCCGTTGGGGAAATCCTGGATGAAGTTGAAGGCGTTGGCGGCTCTTGCTGCCCCGTAGATTTCCTCTGTGGTCACAGCTTCTGGGTCCACTGCACCGTAAGCTATATTATCTCTTATAGAGTAGGAAAACAGCACGGGCTCCTGGGAGACAAGCAGGGAGACAAACTTCACTCAATATTTGATTGATTTGAAGTTAATAGAAATGCACATTATGCTCAGATTATGCGTGAGCTGTCAGATCTGTTGTATAGGAACTGGCTAGTTAAATGCGAATAAGTGATTTTCTGTTGATAGGGGACTCTTAATCATAACAATAACAAAAGAGGAAGCTCGTAAAGTCATGAAGTAGCGTGGGATCATTTACTGGGAGCGGCTTTCACCTCTCTAAAACAATTGGTGAACAAAACAGGTTAAAAAATAAAAATAAAGTTATTAAATTGAAAAGATCTCAGTTTCTCTCACCCTGTTGGACTCCGGCTAAAGCCTTCTTTTCTGATATTTTAAGATCTAGATAGTTTGATGACTAAAGTATTTGATTAAGGAAACACATAATTAGCTAAATCCCAGATCTAATAACTGTATTGCAAAAATATGACTTAAAACTGGACAAAAAGTCAACGACCGCTTCTACCAGACAACCATAACGCTGCCATACACAAAAGGGATACAATACGAGCATTACAAAAATTATCTAGCTTTGGAAATTGTTGTAGACATTTAGGATAATGTAAGTTCGCAGCTCTAATAAATATATAAGATTTTAGTTTAGTCATTTTTAGACTTTTTAATGAAGAAACGTTATATTTTATACCTTTAAAGTTTAGCTTATTACCTGGCTGACAGTTCCAATGTGACTCCTGAGCCAATAGGGATTCAGATCTCTGATGTCGTGACCATCGATTGTTATAGTACCTGGAGAAAATGGGTTATTTTGTAAAAGTTTAAACAGCCATCTGACAGAGGCTTGTACTTTAAGTTTGTCATCAACAGATTTTTCAAGACGTCCGATTACATATTAGACAGACCAATAATTCTCACCAGAGTTGCAGTCGTACAGCCGGAGCAGCAGGGACACCAGGGTGGATTTCCCCGAGCCGCTGGGTCCCACCACGGCCATGACGGTGCCCGCGGGGACCAGCAGGCTGAGGTCCTGGAAGATAGGGGCCTCAGTGCGGGTCGGGTAGGCAAAGGAGACCTCAGAGAACTCCAACCGCCCTTTCAGCTGGTCTGCAGAGAGCATGAGACCCTCTGAGGAGGAGCACAGACACAAAGAGAGAACCAATATGTATCGTACTCCACTGGTTTAATACAGGCATACAATAAAAGGGGGAAATGAGGAGAAAATAAATAAAATCAAACGGGAAGAAAAGTAGATTATTTGATGTTAATATTTAACTAAATGTAGATATTATCGTGATTTAAAGAACATCGGAAATAGACATTAGTTAGATTGATCACACTATATTGACTTTAACCTATAAACTTTTAGATTTTTTTTATTCTATACTTTTATTTTTCTTGAAACTGAATTGCAAAACAATCTTTCGAATTTGTTATTTCTTTCTAAAAGGTAAAGGATGGTTATTGATGTTAAGGTCCTTTTGCTTCTTACTTCTTCTGCACAATGTTTAAACTACAATTCTAACGCTCGTCACTCACCTATGTGTGCAATGTAGGAACAAACTAAACCAAAAGCCTCCAGTGTGTGTGTGTGTGTGTGTGTGTGTGTGTGTGTGTGTGTGTGTGTGTGTGTGTGTGTGTGTGTGTGTGTGTGTGTGTGTGTGTGTGTGTGTGTGTGTGTGTGTGTGTGTGTGTGTGTGTGTGTGTGTTTGCTAACCATTAAGAGGAAACTCTGGTTTTCGGTCCAGCAGCTCCCACAGTCTAGATCCTGCTCCGAATCCTTTCATCAGCTCAGAGTAGAAGGAACTCAGACCTGTAGATGAAGCAGAAGAACAATGAGACACAAGCCGTCACACACACACATTTCACACTGATGTTAACATTACAGATGAGGATAAACAAGTGCTAATGGTCTCCTTATGTGTGTATTACCTGCAATACTGATGCCCACCCAGAAGGTGTACATGAGGAAGGCTGACAGCTCCCCCACAGTCATGTGCTGGCTGGCCATCAGCAGGCCTCCCTTGTAGAGCACTGACAGGATCATGATGTTCCCACTGAGCCCGGTCTGAAACACACATGCACACACACACCCTCTGGTTATTTGATTATTCCAACATCTGTTGGAGATTAGTATGTACCTGATAACATCTGAACTAGAGAAACAGGAAATGCAGGGAGAATTATATCATTCACAAAGAGCTTATTTCTTTATCAGATTGAAATGCCAGTTTATCAGAGATGCCTAACTAAACCTTGTCCAATACAAAAGCCCACAATTGATACCTTATCATACTGTAGGTTATCGTTCTCAGTGTTTAGATGATTTAGTGATTATTACATTCATTGGACATTTTGATTTGTAGTGGAGTGCGGAGGATGATTCGCACAGCATGAGGAAAGAAGCTGCTCTGTAGTCAGGCGGTGCGACAGCAGACACTCTGACCGTGTACGGAGGATTGGATGATGCTTCTTGGTGGTTTAACATCTGTCATTAACATAAGTGTCAGGTACTGTGGTGTCGTGACGAAACAGGTGCAAAAAAGCAGAAGCCCCTGTGCAATATTTCATATCCTAACTGTGGATTTGGTTTGCTTCACTGACAGGAAACACACAGATGCACACACACACTTACCACTCCAAAGAAGCCAGCCCGTAGTACAGCTTCCTTCCTGGCCAGCTTGAGGACCTGGTCTGTCTTCTCTGTGTATGTGTTGACCTCAGACAGCTCTTTGCCAAAAGCCCTGACTGTCCGCATGTTGCTGATACGCTCCTCTGCCAACTACACACACGGGCAAAACATTTATTACAACTTTATCTGTTAGAACTCATTTTCAGAGAATCTGCACATTTAATTAAGATGCCCCAGGCAGTGCAACATTAATCAGATGGACATAAAAGTCAAGAATAGAAAAACAGTATAGCTTCACTAACCAATAATATGAAGCCATGTTTACAGAATAGAACTTCACTGAACTTATACAAAAGGTAGATGAACTTGGTTTATTGACAACACATTTGCAATCACATTTTGTCACAGCTTCCTTGTTCTTATTTACCACATCCTCAAATAATGTCTTATTTTTTAGCGCTGTAGAACATCTGACAACAACGAACACCAAACATTTCATTATGAAACTGTTAAATACAAAGAAATAAATAACAAATGTGCTCTGTGTTTCTGTGCACTGTACCTCTGTGGCTTGTGCGAGTGCGTCCTGTGTGCTTTTGGAGATGGAGCGAAGGTATCTGCCATAAACCACAGCAAGAGCAGCCAGAGGAGGAACAATCAGCAACACGAAACTTGCAAGACTGGGAGAGACATAAAACTATAGGAGGAGAAAGAAGAAAAAACAGAAGTTAATGTAAAGGATGGGTAAGGTAAGTCAGAAGTGGGAGGGAGGAGGGGAGGAGGGAAGCAGAGGAGGAAGACAGAAGGAAAATGTTGCACCAAACTATCCTAATCAGTAATTACAGCAAATACTTTCATTCATTTCCTTGAACGTTCGTTATACCAGCAAATCATTTTACTTCCTTGTGATTGACTGTTAGTCATGAGCTTGCATTGTTATATCGTTTTCTGTTCGGGAAAGTACAGATAGAAGGAAGTTAACGGACCTGTTGAACAACAAATCTCACATCACTGACAAAGAAGAGATAATGAAAGTGAAACTGGGGACAGAACGTCGTCACATGAGCGTCATTTAGATGAAAGCCCAGGAAATATCATCAGTTGAACTGTGTGAGTTTACAGGTAAGTGACCTTTTACACAATGCTTTGTGCCTCTGGGTGTGGCCGTCAGTCAATCAGTGGCGAACCGTGTCCATCACAACTGGACCTTCTGTAGACACACACACCCCCTGCCGCCGCCGCCCCCCCCCCCTCCGCCGCATTATAATGTCCGTCTTTTCACTGAATTGTCGTCTTGAAAAGGGTAGCCTACTCACAACAATTCCGCAACAACTTCATCTTCACCTGTTGCACTTGTCATTTCAACGTTAAAAACAATAAAACGGCATGAATTGCTTCGTCGCATTCATCTAGATCCTCTGTCTCGAGCCAGTTAACTAGCGGGCCTTCTAGAGTAGGCCTACCCTGGAACCGAGGGGAACACTGAAAGAACACGCCCATTGGCTACAAATCAATATATGATTGGTTGATCAAACTGTCAGTCCGAACGTACGCTCTCATTCAGTGCAACGGCCAGGGCATTCGATCAAGGATGTGGAATACCTTGTTGAAGGATATTCTACCCAGAGACCCAGAACAAGATCTGATTGGTTGCTTTCTTTTCTAACACAAAACCACTGAAATGCGTAGTGCATGGTCCGAGAAGGACAAACAAATCAACGTAACACTGTGATATTACAGATCAACAACACAGATACGATTCTCATTTATTCATTTTATTTATATAATTAAATCGATTTTTTGTTTGTTTTATCTGAGTGTTTCAGGGTATTCTCTGAATACCTTGAAGGCCCTGACGGTTCGCCACTGCAGTCAATAGACTGTGTCTTTGAAAATAAGTAAATCTGTAAAGATGTTTCCCAACAGCTCAGAACAGAAAGGAAGACATGGAAAAAGACACCAAAGACATAACAACTATTTCTTTGTACTGAACAACATAACTCTACATTCAGACACCTTACTCTGCAGTAGAACTGAGACTAAGGGTTATTTTGATGATGGATTAGTCTGCTGGGTGTGTTTCAGTGAATGGTTATGTCTGTAAACTGTCAGTGAATAGTGAAAAATGGCCATCACATATTCCAGAAGTCCAGATTTCAGTCAAAACCCCAAAGAAATGCATTTGAAATCCCTTATGTCCCTGTACTGAAAAACAACTACCGTATATACCATTCGCACTAATCAGATAATTTAATTGTGCCTTCCTCAGCAAAACATATTATTAAATAAATGTAACCTTTGTTTTATATATATTTTTTAAATGTAATATTTATGGCATTATAACTGTATTATACTCAACTCAAGGCATATTTGAATTATTCCTAATTGTAGCTATAATTGTGCTGTTTCCATAGGTGTCACCAACTCGTTAAAGGTCCCCTATTATACTGGTTCTCATCAATATATTACAGGTCTCAGAAATATACAAAACATGTCTCTGAAGTGTTTGGCTCCAAATACCAAACAGATCATTGCAGCATTACCCATAATCCTCTCTGTTTCAGCCTTGTTTTAAAAGTGCTGATTCTCTGTCTGTTACTTTAGATGAAAATAAGGAGCCCCTCCCCACGCCCCTCTGAGAGATATTTGGTTAAAAAGAACACAATGGTGCTCTAGGAGGAGATGCAGGTGATAAGGTGGGGGGGGGGTTACCTTGGTTGGTGATTGGCTAATGGTTACACAAGCCAAAACATCGTTATGACATCATAAAGTGGCCAAAATCTGATCAGCTCATTTTCAGACAGGTTTTTATATAAATGGATCAGGACAAAAAGAGAGAATCTTTTTTCCTGAAACGTTCAGAATGTCTTTACACAGAGGGGACACATGGTTATTTATAAGAGACATGAAAAAGTGGATTTGGCACAATAGGTGATCTTTAAAACGGCTTGGGCTTCAGAGGATCAATAGCAAGAAAGACTGTTGGTGCTTGCAACTAAAGTTTTTTAGACCCTCTAGTTACACAATATCTCAAACATTGATTTCAAACGATCAATGTATCATAAAGGAAACATTCATTCCTTATTCAAATCTGCCCTGCCCGCCCACAGCAGACCCCCGGAGGGTTACACTCACCATCATACTGACTCCAGCGGCGGCCTGGGCAACGGCTCTCAGCCCGTCGGACAGGTTGTCGGTGATGGAGCGGCCCACCACGGCCGTGTCAGCAGAGAGGCGGTTGATAAGCTCTCCGGTCCTATTCCTGTCAAAAAAAGCCACTTCCTGTCTGAGGATGGAGGAGAAGAGGGAGGCACGGAGATTACGAACAATCTGTTGGCCTGAAAAGAGAAGACAATAGACATTAGTGAGGAAGATAAAGATAGGAGACTGTTGCAAAGAGACACGTCACTGTCACTTGATTCACTAATACTTCCGTCAAAATAATAATTGTGTTACTCACAGCTTAAAGGTGGGGTAGGTAAGTTTGAGAAACCGGCTCGAGATACACTTTTTGTTATATTCCATGGAATGCTCTTAACATCCCGATAGCAATGAATATCTTAAGTGCTTTGACAAAAAATCCATAAAGAAATATCATCCGTGGAAGCCGTAGTACTGTAAAAAGCACGACCAATCATTTTAGCCGGCCCGGCTAAAGTAACTGGATGGCCTACCTGCCTGTCAGCGTACCACCTGTGCACAAACTTATCTCGTGCCCTCATTGGTCATGTGCGCGTTCGTGTGTGTTGGAGGAGGGGCTCTGTAAGGAAGTGGCAGATTTGTTCCGGCTGTGTATTTTCAAATTCTAGCGCACTCAAGCTGGTTTCTCCAAAATGACCTACCCCACCTTTAATAAATGTGGATAGTTGCACATATTAAATAACATTTGTGAAAAAATAACAACAGGCACTTTTAACATGTGAAGTGGCACTATAGGAACTGGGACATGTTCATAAAAACTGATGACACAAGAACCTGACAAATTGTTTGTGATGGTTTAGACCCTATACTATACTATACAGCCCCTGAAGCAACAATACACATTTATTAGAGTCATTCATACCAAATGCAATAACTGCTACATTTGTAAACAGCATTCCCATTGACACCATGTCCATGTTATTGTCGTCTGTGCATGTTGTGTTATTTATTGTATGTGTTCTGATTCACTATGATGTGTTCAACCAACCATTGAAGCAGAAGGCATATTTCCACATTTGAGGACCATAAATATTCTTCTTCTTCTTATTCCTGGCATCAGCTCATTAATGCGGACATCAGTGAGTTTTCATTTAGTGCTGGCTGGATGAACCCTGTAGTGATCTTGTGAGTGAACATGTGTCTCTGTAGAGTATTTGGCTCTCTTTCTCACCTGATGTCTGCATGAGGTAGACTCTGGCAGCGTTGGCAGCCCCTCCACAGAGGAACACCCCCGTCATCATGATACATAATGATGTGAGGGAGGCGGTCATTGTCTCTGTGTCTGCTCCAGCAGTATAAATGGTGTCAATCACTTTACCCAGGAGGAATGGGGCTGACATGGTAACTCCACTGGATACAGTCAGGAAGCCAAGAGCAGCTGAGGTGGGAACAGGAAAAGACAGTATGACAGATAAATAAAATTAAAATAAACGATTGTAGAAAGCAAAACCCAGGGCTACAATGTATAATAGGAAGGTGTATCTTCATGTTTTAAAAGGGTTACCATGTAAAACCCGATGAAAGATACTTGAAGGGGTTTTTCCAACCTTGAGAGTATGATAGCCGATACTAGCAGCCTGTGCCAGGTGATGAATACAGTTTGACTTAATGTAGACATTTCTTATCTGGGAAAACCTATCTCTTAAGGTCAGGATACAATGCATCTCGCAAATATGGCAGGGAGGCTTGTTTCCTCATAGGGACACAGCAAGGTTTTCTGAAGTGACTGCCATTTTTGTTTTTGTTTAATATTGCTGTACCTCCGGTGTCAACAAAACAAAGTGTATATTTCTCATATGGTTATACTTTGATCTTGTACTGCTTTGGTTTTTACATTTCCTTAAAAATATGAAAACAAAAACAATATTTGTAAACAAAACCAGGTGGAACAAGAAGAGATCATTAGTTATTCCTGTGCGGATTAAAAACAAATATTTCTCCTGTATGGTCATATCAATTATGTTTAAATTTGTTTAGCCTTGCACACATTCCCTCCTATATTTAGGCGACTCACATCTAGATAGCAAATACAAGAATGGAAACACTGAAGAGTTTCACTGTGTATTCACACTGGATTTAAGCTCCAACATCTGTATTGGACTGACAACAGTGAATAGATTTTTTAGTAAAATACTAAAAGTTTAGTTTTAAGTACCAAATGTGCAGACACTCTCCACTTATTCTTAACCATTGTTAACATTTTAAAACTATTAACTAGGCCTACTTAAGTAAATGTACTTTATGACATTCCAGCACTGCTTGTAACTGAGTATTTCTACAGTGTGGTAGGGCTAGTTTTACAGGTAAGTATAAGTGGATTCTCAGTATACCGACCTGCCAGTTTCCATCTCTCCGGGTGAGCTAGTTTCAAAATCCTTTTCACATCCTCCAGAGGGACCGTGGTGGAGGTCTGTTCGCCCTCTGTGTCCGCCTGGGTCTTCACTTGTCCGGCTGGTGTCGGTGTGGAGGCGGCCGAAGAGCTGGCAAAGGCAACATGTGTGTGTGTGACTGTCCGTGTGTGTGGACAGAGAATGGAGAGACCTCTGAGGGGACTGCAGGGCAGGACGGACACGAAGAGCCCCGGGGAGCAGAGAGGGAAGGCCGGGTGGGCTGAGGACTTGACCCCGGTAAACTGCCTCTTCCTCCGGGGGGCGGCTGAGAGAGTTAGCCGGTGATCCAGCCACAACATCCTCGGCTGTGTTAGCTTGAATTTGGATACTCCATGAGAGCACCTTGACATGCGGTTTAAAAGCCGCATCGTCTGAGTTTAACTGTTAATACAAGCTCCAAAAAAAAAAGAGTATTTTCCTAGTTAGTAAATCAGTGATAAATGGAGTCCAGGTGTTTGTTGTTGAGTAAGTCCACTTGTAGAAGCATGGTTAGTCCCCAAGTCGGTAGGTCAACGCACCGTATCCATAGTGTTCAGTTGTAGCGCCTCTCCCCGCTACATCCTCGAGTTTTAACCGTTATTGTGCGTTTTATCTGCGCCTGACAGCCCCGGGTTATCTCTTATTATCACCGAGCAGCTAACAACACCCTGCTGTCACTCTCATATGTCGCTCAATATGTAGCTTGACAGGCGGGCCAAGTGGAAACAGAAGCTACCGAAGAACGACTAGCACCACATCCACTCTGAGAAACACAGCTTGTTTTCCTAGAAAGAGTCTAAATGGGTAAAAACCAGAAAGGTGACCCTGGTTTGGTTCTCATGTATTCACGATTCCTCCTCCTCGACCGACGGTTGAATTCAATGGCTGACGATCCAAGCAAACTTTCCCAGGCACAACCAAGCGAGCACAGATCACCAATGCCTAGTGTTTATGGAACTTCTCTTTTTGTTTTACTTGGTTGAGCAAATTCCATCTACTCACACATTTTTACAATAGAAATACAGCAAAACATGCATTCAATCATGCCAGAGGGAAAACTACAGACACACTTGTTTATAGTAAATATTCGGTGTTTTTTCCCTATAATTTAGAAGCAGTTTAAGGAGTTTAACTCCGTGTTGCACCAGTGTCTAAGTAGTTATCAATCTAATATAATAAATTAGATCAGATATTGATATTTATAGTTATTGAACACAATTTGGGAATTTATTTTTGTCACAGCAGCATGTCGATAAAAATAGATCAACAGTAGAAAAGTTTATTTATTGAATAAACAATATACATTTACAGAATTAATAACGATATATTGACATTTATGTAGTGAAATTACTATTTTAAACCTTTTTTATATGTATTTTTCGTTGTTTGGATTACTTTTTCTAAGTAGCTTCAGTTGATCAAACTACACATCTCTCCCTTGGGTAACTTTTCTGTAGTTCATCTTCTTCCAGTGTGAAGTAAATGGTACTGTATCTGGAAAACAATAAGAAAGAAACAAATAAAATACGTCACTTAATTAATTATAAAAAGAAAAGGGAGTCACATTTAATCTACTTTTCATTCTTGAATAATTACTTTTTAATACTGCCTCTTTAAATCGTCAATCGATTGCTCGTGCCTAGCCTGCAGGGTGAAAGTTGAAAGTTCGTCTACATCTGAAAACAGGAGACACGTGCGGGTTGAAAAGTCGTAAGTCTGATAAACTCAGTCACCACAAATGCATTTAACTATCCTTAAACAATGTTTAATTAAAGCTCATTGATTGTTTGCGTGCGTGTTGAAGAGAAACAGCTCCAGTTGCTTACTTTGACTTTAGCAGGAAGATGCTAATGTCAGATGTCTTAGCTATAACCACGCATGTCGGTGTTAAAGCTTGTTTTCATTATGCTATCTGATGAAAGGACACATATTTGCCTTTGCGTTTAACTCTTAACGATATATTGTTGAAAATGTGTGTCTGTGTATGCTTACCTGGCTGAAGTTGTATTAGCCATCAGTTTAAGGTGTTTTTTTATTTTATGTTTAAAACACCGCTTTCCATGGTCTTTTTATTATAGATTTCATACACTCTTCTCTCTTACCAGAGTTGTGTATCACTGCTAGAGAGTGGTGGAGGAAGTACTTCGATCTTTTACTAAAATAAAAGTAATTAAAAACGCTGCAATGTTTACTTAAAGAAAAGTACAAACGTATTGACTGACACCCACATATGCTTCTTAATAAATACCAAATAAATACATTAAATGCAGAACTTATACAGAATGGCCCATTTCAGATGTAGGTTTATTATGTTATTGAATTATGATTGATGCATACATTTAACTTAGTTATGCATATTGTAAAGGTAGGGCTCATATTAACTATTTACTTTATATCCTGGTTAGCTTGTGAATTTCCCCAAAGGAATAACCCTTCTAAAACTCGTCTTCTCCCTCCCCTCTCTTCAGACCTGTGCAGCAGTAGCACCATCTGAAGAGATGGCTGCCATCTACTCAGGTATCCATCTGAAACTGAAGAGTCCTCATACTCAATGGGAGGACAAGTTAAAGCTGGCACGTTTTGCCTGGATCTCCACTCAGTGCCTGCTCCCCAACAAGGAACAGGTAACCACTGTTAAGTTATGTTACAGGTGTTTGTGTCTTCACAGAATGACAATGGTTGCTGTTGTTTTTTAGATGTTCTGTGTTTGCTGTGAGAAGTGCCTACTGTAGTTTATTATCTGAGACAAAACCCATAATGTACAGTATAATCAATAAAGACCGGTACCAATTGTCTACACTTAAATAGCAGCAAATCGTTTAGTTAATTATGTCCATTACATTATCTGCAGATTATATGTGTCCTACAGTACACCTTTATTCCAATAAAGCCTTTTTTGAAATGTATTAATCTTAGCAGTGCTGTAGTCTTTTTTTCTTTTGGATTGCTTTTGGAGGTACTTTTAAGACTTTGGCATGAATCTTAGTGCATGTTTTTCGACCAAATGTACCCTTAAGGTATTGTACAGTGCTATATTTTCTATTTCCATTCATTAATTGGATAAGTTTATGATAAATAATCTGTCATTTCAGATATACATGAGTAATTCATATTGTCTGTTTTGAATTATTTGAAAGCAGCATATACATGTCCACCATGTACTCTGTCTCGATTCTCTTCACATGTAGGTGCTGTTGGACTGGTGCACCCACGCTCTGACGGGCCGGTACAACCAGAAGGTGGAGTTTTCTGAGGATGTTCTTGAAGGACTGTGGTGTTACCTTGACGATCTTCTTCACAGCAAGAAGCTCCACTCTCTTCTGAAGCAGGGGCAAGACCGTCAGCCTGAGGCTCAACATGGCACAGGTGTGCTGCAAATACTTAATAAGAACACCAGCACACATGTGCACCCTTTTTGCCTCACTTTAAAAATAAATGACTGATGTGTATCTTGCACATACGATTCAATGCTTTGGCTGCAGAGCATTCCTACTCTACAAACATGGTGTGTTGAGATTGAAATATGAGGATGTTACTGACAACCCTTTTTTCTTTTTATCTCTAGCTGCTGCTTGACCGTCTCCAGGAATGTGCACGTGTTGGCTCTAAGTCTCCGGTGTGTGTGTCCACCATCCTCAGTGTGTGTCAGGGCCTCCTCTCTTCCCCTGCGCTCTCGTCTGTCTTCACCACAAAGTATGAACTCATAGTTGATCTCCTGGCTAAGCTCTGCTCTCTGGCCTGCTGTGAACTTCAACAGCCATTGCTCACAGAGCCCTTAGTGACAGAATCTGTCACATGTGGGGATGAAGTGATGACTGAGAGTCATCAAATCGATTTGGACCATTCCCAAATTGATCCGATAACAGAAATTCCTCCTGGTGAGCCTGAGTTAGACGCTAATAAACCCCCTGCCAAGCCAAAGGAAAATGTCCGCTCAGCTAATTTGTTTGAAGTCTTGCTTCAAGTGCTGTCATGTTATTTGTCTGTCCAGCGACAACAAGCCAATCCCAACAGAGTCTCTACCATGGTAACCAACCAGCTGATCCAACCTTTAGTATTACTCCGACACCTGCTTACCTCTGGGGAATTTGCTGCTGCTCACACACACCTGCGCCTCCGTCAGCAGCTGTCCAGAGACCTCCGCATCAAGATTGACTCCATTCTCCAGTTAGCTCTGTTCCCCTCTGAGCACCTGACCGCCTACAAGGACGAGCTCCTTCCATCTAAAGAAGAGTCTGGGAAACGCGGTCCTGGAGGCGCAAAAGGCCCCTTAAAGCCAGTCAGTGCAATACTCTGCAAACTGAGTGCTCCAGGATACTGTGAGCCGGCCCTCCACTACACTGTGAAGTCCAACACAATGTCTCTGCTGTTTAAGTTCTTTGTGGAAAGCTACGGAAAAGGGCGAGGAGAAAGTGAGGAAACGCACAGGATGCTGTGTTTTTATTTCCTCGCCAGATTGGTCCCAACCTTGGATATGCATCTCGATGAAAACTCCCCTGCCAAAGCAGACCAGCCAGTTCCTGTTTCCCCGGGGCAGAAGTCTCCCCCATCCTCCCCCGGTCCCCCAGAGAGCTGGAGCCTGGCTCTGCTGGCGGTGGAGTCCCTGCTGAACCAGACTCTGTCAGCTGATATTTACAATGTAGCAGCAGACCGGATCAGACATGCAGAGGTCCAACTCAAGTTTTACGCAGCTCTGGGACAAATGCTCTTCAACCACGCCCAGCCAAGGTAAACCAAAACTCCTTGATGTATTCAGTTAAAGGTGGAGTCTGTGATTCTGGAGAAAGACTGTAGATATTTGAACAACAGTTTGCTCTCCTTTTGGCCGGCGCACACTCCTGTATTAGCAGGAGCCTTTAAAAAAACAGCAATTTAACGGCACCATCATTTATATTTAAAAAAACCTCATTTATTTACGACATTAAGCCAAGCTTTATTCAAAAAGTTAAAAAAAAAGCTTTGAATGTAAAATAAAAAGTGTAAACCTTTGAAGTGTAACATTTTTCTTTGTTGAATTGTTGTTATCTTTTCCTTTTATCCTTCAGCATCCCGGCATGGTACCGCTGTTTAAAAGCGCTGTTGAGTCTCAACCATCTGATTATTGAACCAGACCTGGACCAGCTGTTATCTTCAGCCTGGGTTGACTCTGAATGCATGGAAGCACGAGTGCAACGGGCCAGACAGGTCTTTACATTTAATCCTCAATGATCTGTTTATTTCAGAAAAGAAAACTCAACTTGCGAATGCAGGATTACAAATGTGTGAGGGATTAGTTTTGACTGAGACCAAATGTTTGTTTCCCCAACAGCTCCTGGTGTGCAGTCTCCTCCAGACATACACTAAGCTCCGTCAGCTGCCTCGCTTCTTCTCCGAGCTCTTGACTGTGATCTGTCAGCCAGCATCAGACAACCTCCGACCTCCTCTGCTCTCTGAGGGCGCCTCCGCCTCGCTCAGGACTTGTCTGCTGGACACTCCTTCTTCCCAGGGGCTGGAGATCTGCTCATTGGTGTTGGAGAGCATCAGGACACATATACTACCTGACATGGTGCAGGAGGAAAGAGAGGCAGAGAAGATGGAGATTGATGGTGAAGTAGATGACAATGGAGCGAAAAAAGATCAGAGTAGAAAAGATGCATCTCAGAAGCTGTTCTCCCTCAGTCAGCTGCTACATGTTGTTTTGTTTAGTCTGAAGACTCTAGACAATGCCTCTCCTCTTCCCATAGTCAGGCAGAGTCAGGCTTTGATTGTGGAGATGCAACAGGTTGTCAAGGAGCTACTGAATCTGTTGTCAACAGAAGAAAAAGATGTAAAAACAAGTTCAGTTCAAAGTACCCCACGGAAACGCAAAAATAATTTGGACCAGAAAAAGTCAGAGCAGATGTCGGAGTATAACATGGGAGCACTGTGGGAACAGAAGACCCTTGAGGCCACTCTGCTTCTCCGATACACCTTGGTGGAGGTCGACACGCTGTTTGATATCCACTGCAGCAAATACACAGCGCTGACAGCCGCTGCAAGCGAGACTGAAGACCGTGCTCCAGTCCTAACACAGATAGAAAGCCTCCTCTCTAGTGAGATTGTTCCGTCACATCTGCAGCCGTCCTGCAGCCCCTTGAGCCGTCTGCTGCTCAAGCTCCTCACTTTGCAACAGATGAAAAAAGTTCTCTTAGATACCCCCTTACTCTCTGAACCCAACACAGCAGCTCTTCTAAACAGTATGGCACAGTTTATTTTAGCTAAATCAGAATTAGAGTTGAGTCTGGATGGAGAGCAGGTATGGGACGGGCAGATAGCGAGTGTGACCTCCAGCTCTTACCCCGCAGCTCACTGGTATCTCATCACATCCAACTTGCCTCTGATTGCTCCTTACCTGACCGGAGAAGATGTGGGTTGTGTGGCTGATATGCTTGTTGGTTCACTCCTCAGCAGACAAACCAACGGAGGAAAAGGCTGTCCCCCCGGCTCTCTCAGCGTGTCTCTTGTATCATCACAACTTGTCCAAAGCCCCGTTCTTGCTGAGTTGCCTTCCCTGTTCTCTGCTACCGTTTGTTCCCTTTCAGACAGGATTGTTAGTGTTCTCAAGGCAGCTCATATACCCAAGGTTTGTCCTACACTGTTGAAGATTCAGGAGAAAGGAACTGGAGCTTGTGAGAGACTGCCTCTGTCCACACTTGTGAATAAAGAGACTATAGTTGGGGATATATTGACATCCTCAAAGGCTGGAGAGGTGTCTGTGTTGCTGACTGACACACAAAGCAAGGAGCTGGTAGACTTACTCCAAATCTTAACCAATCTAAACCCAGATGGGATGAACTCTGAGGATATCTCCTCTGTTTTCCTCCTGCTCTTCTTCATGCTCACCTCCACCTCCAGTCAGAAAGCCGAGGAGCCTCCTGAATCTGGAGATGAAGCTCTCTTCCTGGTGAAGCTGCTCAGGATTCTCACCTGTTTCCTGGAGGGTAGAAACTTCCAAAGTGTTTTGAAGCTCACCCACGGTGGGACCCTGCTGCAGGCCTCCGTTTCCTCTCTCCTCTGGCGCAGCAACAATGGAGCATTCGGAGTCACAAGCAGCTCCGATTGGTTGGATTTAATCAAAGAAGCGCAGGGCTTCATCAGGGCCTTAGTCCAGTTGATTATAATCAGAAACAGCAGCGTTCGACTCAACCTGGACCAGTTTGCCTCATATCTTACCACTGAGGAGATGTCAAACATGAAAATAGTGGCTCCCAGTTCAACAGCTATGTCAGGTAAACCAGGAGCATCCATTTTGTCTGTTCATCTCCTGCTGGCATCGCTGACCTCCTTCTCCCAGGCAATGACCTCTAACTTGGGGAAGAGTAAACAAATGGATCAAACTCTGACTCGGATGCTCACAAGAACGACCGCTTCATTAGGACCGGCTGTTGAGTCCATCCTTAAACCCCAAACTGTCAGCGAGTCACCCATCCAACCTGCCAGAGTCCTCGGCCAGGCCTTTGTAGTAGAAGTCGTGACGGTCATGCTGCACTGCGAGCTGTCCTCACTGTCAGTGGAGGACGAGAACAAGCAGAAACAAATGAGACACATGGCTCTCTATCAGGGCTGCTGCCAGCAGATCCTCAAAGAAATCAGTTGTGCCCATAGGCCGTTGGACTTCCTTGTTTCTTCTCTCCATTTCTTGTCCACTTTCTACAAAGCAGTGGAGAAGACCAGAGGAGAGAGGGAGGAGGAGAAGAAGGAAGGGAAGGAGTTGGACGAGCTGTACATGCAGATACTGCAGAATGTGCACAAACTGCTGACGGGTACGTGAAGAAAACAATATCCTTCACATGTGCAATCAGCCAGTGTTTGTCTTTCATTTTGCTCCTCTGCATATTGTACATATTGACACAAGTTTACAACTGATTTAATTGAGATAATTCTATGTATCATGTCTTAAAAAAGCAGTAATTTAACAGCGTCATAAATTACATTTATATAACCTCATGTTCCAGATGTCCATTTTGATACATTTGTAGTTTCTAGGAGACATAATATTAAAAAAAAGCAGGAAAAGGAAAGTCATTGTTATAAAAAACAATATATCTAAAAATGTGGCATCATTAATCAAAATGCTTAATTATATAGACCAGCGGTTCCCAACCTTTTTCAACTCAGGGCTCACTTAAGAATCAAAAAATGTTTCGTGGCCCACATTCAACCATAAACAATACGGAGGCTAAATAAAGTTCTCAGAGTACTTTTGATTTTAATTAGAAAAGGAGCTGGCTATCAGTAACAAACAGACATTTGTATTACACGGTTTAGTTGAATACTCAATTCTGATTGGTCAATTCAGAACATGTGACACATTGTTAATCCAGTAGTTCAGACCGCTTTCAAGGAGTGTAATAACCGTTGCTAAGGAGGATCAAGAAAGAAAAAGGAAAAGAGGTTAAAATAAAAACAAATCTTAATAATGAAATGTTTCCACACAAATCATAATGTTTTGCAAATGATTTGGCGGCCCACTTGCAATGCCTTTGCGGACCACTATGGGGCCGCGGCACACAGGTTGGAAACCGCTGATATAGACGATAAACATTCAAAATACTTATATTTCCGTTTTTAGTGCAACATCACTGCTCATTTCACTCATTGGTAAATGAACTCTGACAGTGTCAATCAAAACTTTATATAACACTTATTTAAGTTTTGTTTTTCAGTAATGCATCAATATCCTGATTGTGACACATTTTCACTTCTGCTATTCAGCTTCTTGGCTCTCTGCGAGTGATGTGTGTGAGCTGGAGCCGGCTGTGCAGGAGCTGCTGCGCCACCTGCTGGAGAAAAGCACCACAGGTCGGTTTAACCTGCTGCTGCTGCTGATCAGAGAGGGGCTGGACACAGGCAAACTGAGGGCAGGAAACTACAGGGTGAGGGTCAACCCTAATCACTTTCATACATTTAGATATCCCTTGTTTGAATAGAGTCTATTTATTTTTTCTGTGCAGTTTTTACAATGTGTCATATGAACAGCTCTCTTACTTGATGGGAGGGAGATTCTGCTTTTTTTTTGCCGCCACAATGAATCATGTAGGCTTTCGCATTGAATGAAAATCAAATGATCAGATTTCTCCCTCTGTCTCTGTTCTCCAGGAGGTGCTATCTGCAGTGATCATCATTAAGCTGCTTTCCTGCTGTCAGTTACCTGAGCCCTGCTCTAAAGCTCTGTGGCTCATTGCACCACAGATTATATCTGCCATGGTGGTGAGAAACACACACACACACACACACACACACACACACAAGTCCCATGCTGCAAACACATCAAATAATTTGTTTCAGTGGGCCTGTTTGTTACTCATAGAAAGAAAACACAGATTTGTGGATTTTGTTTTTAGTATCAGGAGTTGTTTGGGTTAATCCTTTTATTTTTTAATTGGCATTACGCTCGTCGTATCAGCAGGGGAGAGACCAAGTAATTGCTTTGCAAGTCACACAAGTAATTTTCAAATCAAGTCCCAAGTACTAAACTTTGATTTGCAATTATAACAACAGAGTAAAAGTATAATTAAATTATCAATGCATATTAAAATGTGTTTTTGTTTGTTCAAGAAAAATTGTGTTAAAAATGCGACTAAACCTAGTTATATAAAAAGTTATGCTGCACTTTCTAAGCATTTAATTAGGTTTCTTAAAAACATAAGTTCTAATCTTTTTGGCTTAGTGGACTGGATCAAGTATTTGTAAAGTCAAAGGGCTCAGGTCCAAGTTAAGTCATATGTCATTGGTTTTAATGTCCAAGTTGAAATGTATGTTTTTGGCCATTCGGTTGAGTCTAAAGTCATTAAATGTCTGAACTAAATTATTTATATAATTAATAATATAATTAACATTTTGTTAAATGTCGTTGAAAATGACCTTCAGGAGTGGTGAACAGTATTTCAGGATGAAAAGACAATTGCACTTGAGGATTGCAGTTTTCTGAAAGCCTGACATGAGGCCTTAACATTATTTTAACGGTATATAAGTACATGTTTGTGAATCAGAGAAAATGGATTGAATTTAGGGCTGTGCGATTATGGCAAAAATCATAATCACGATTATTTGGGTCAATAATTGATATCACGATTATTTTGACGATTATTCATTGACCATTTATTGAACTGTAAAACAAATAATATTTTACCAATAAACAAGATCAACAAATATGTTGGAGCGCACTTCCAAAACCATACTAAACATATATTATTAATATGATAAATAAAAATAAATTAGACCAAAATAAATTAAATCAAATATGATGCAGTGCACTGTCACAACCTACTGAAAACTCCTTAACATATAGCCAACATGTTGGTAAAACATATTCAACATATTCCACTCAGTTAAACGTTGAAGGCTGGCCAACCGTCATGGTCCAGAAGTAACAGGAAATAAATGTTGAACTACAATTTAAGACCAAATAAAAATGTTTAGGCCACCATGGCAAATGCTGGTAGGGCTGCTCATGTCATCTCTTAAAGATTGTTCGCAAGAAACACCAGCCTGTTTACATGGTCTGGTTTCAGAGATGAGCGCAGGCAGGTGACAATATTGCCACCTGTACTGAAGACCCTCAGCCACGCCCCGACACATGGGGTGACGCCGGCCAATCACAAAGCTTTGATGCGTTCAAGTGCATTATTCTGGCACAGGAAGATTATGTTACAGGACATTAACGATAAAACAGAATATTGTTGTTCTATTTTTAGACACATCTCGCGATCGACTGGTTGGGCACCCCTGGGCTAGACCATAGGTCTGTTGTGGTAGCAAAGTAGTCAGCTGAAGCCACATCTCTCAACTTCCCCACGGCATTTGTCATATAGTGCAGGCAGCTCAGACCTGCTGAAATAATACCGAGACGGCATTGCGTAACGCTTGTCCAACGTGTTGACAAGTTGCTTAAAGCCCTGGTTGCTAACAGTGCTAACTGGGCAGATATCTTTAGCGATGTGAAATGTAATGGCAAAGTACTTGCAAATAGTGGAAATAGTTTTACCCTTCTTTTTAACGAGTTGCTGCTCTTGTTCTGACATCTTCGCTCGCGCTGAACACTCACAACACATGTCACTCCCACGTGGCCGAGTGGGCTTTTAGGGAGGGGCGAAAGCGCACCCAGCAAAATAATCGTATTTTGTCAATTATGCTGTTTTCATAATCGTCGCAAGCCATAATCGTAATCGCGATTAAAATACGATTAATTGCACAGCCCTAATTGAATTGATATCATAGTGCACTTGTTGGATAGAGGTATACATTTATAACATTCGGAAAATCATAAAGAAGGAACTCTCAGTGTAACATGCCCAGATACAGAAACACAAGCAGGGCACAGTGACACTGAGAGCATTTTTGCAGTATGTTTTCCTTCGACCTTACATCAGTAATCATTGTAGGGACTGGAAGCACATGTGACAGACGTCTTGAGTGACTCGGCAGCCAAAATGACAATCACAGTCTGCTGGTTTCTGTCGGAGAGCCTGTTATCTGTAATTTCCTCTAAGGTTCTTTTAGGTCAATGTGGTTTCCATCAGAGCTGCTGGGAGGAGCAGACAGACAACACAGCAATCTGCTTAAAACATACTGTACACACACAGTTACACACACAGTTACACACACAGCACTTTCTTAGTATGCTAACCATGCTGCTGTGTCATCTGTCTGATCTATTGATTATATAATTTCTTCACCTTCTTCTTAATAGGCGGTGTAAGAGAAGGCTAATTTAAAAGTTCTAAATCATTCAAATTGAATGCCAGTAAAATAATAATATCTTTAATAGCAGTAGAATAGATATAAAAAGTCCTATTTTCTGGGGAGCAACACACAGATCTTGAACAGAATGCAATTCGGCAAAAAAGGGTAACATCCGAAATAGGTTTTATGGTAACATAATAGGCATTTTTCACGGAGGACATGTTGACTTGTCACAGCAGAAACGGCACAGGTGGAGATAATCAAATAAATGATGGCTGAATTTGAGCTGCTTCGGTTTAAGCTCCCTAAAATGAACAGAGCCATTGTTTGTTATTAGTAACACCTGTGCTCTTCCTGCTATGATGAAGCAAGATTTCCTGCTGTCGAAAAGGCCTGCTGCTGTTGCCAGGATCTTGATTTTCATATTGAATTCTCTAACAAATACTTTTAGAGAGCCGTAAAAGGTCATTTAAAACTTGTCCCTGAAATGTCAAATGTATGTGCCTTTGTTCATTTGCAACTAGGGATGGGTTGATATAGAACTTCAATAACTGGATGGTACATTTCCACTAATATGCACTCAAGACTTGACAATTCTTTCTAGCTTACTATCATGGCAGATATGTCAAAAGAGACCCTGATTTAAAATAATACTGAAAGTATCATGATTCACACTGTGTTGCTGTTTTTAATATGCCATTTA
The DNA here is from genome assembly GCF_902827175.1 of Gymnodraco acuticeps. Lineage (NCBI taxonomy): Eukaryota > Metazoa > Chordata > Actinopteri > Perciformes > Bathydraconidae > Gymnodraco > Gymnodraco acuticeps. Next base: position 693,878 of record NW_022990368.1, read on the forward strand.
AAATGCCATTTTAATCATCCCTTACCGTACTTTGAGGACTATATCAATTATATTATGAACTGCAATTTTATTGAACAGGTTAATCTTCACATAAAAGTATTCATGACCTGTTTGCACCTACCTGCTTGCATATCCTTCCTCTAACTCTTCTTCTGTGTGCTTATCCCTGTTGTTACAGTTTTTGGTAAAATCCTCCACGCAGGACGTCTCTCTGACCGTTCCTTTCACGGTTCCCACGGTGACGTCCATGACATCACTGCTGCGTCAGGGCGAGGGGCTCCTCACCAACCCTCATCATGTCCTCCTCATCCTCGGGGCGCTGCAGTCGGTGCCCCTCGACCACCTGACCCCGCCCGTCTACCACTCAGTGTTTCTGGCCGTTCATGAGGCGCTGTTTGCCATCATCCAGCGTCATCCACAGGTAAGAAGAGGGTTGATGGAAGGAGGAAGCTAACTTAAAGATGATTTAAAGAAACGTTTTTTGTATGAAAACATTGTCAAAGGTTTATAGGCGTAGATTTAATAGGGGATTACATTGAAATCTAGGGTTTGACTTTGCCTCTGCAACAAGATGTGATAATATTACAAATACAGTTATTAATGCATGTGGTGTAACCGTACACACAGCCACCAACAAGTGCAGCAGAAATGTGTGAGTGAGACAAAAACATAAAATATGCCAATAAGTGTATTAGATTTTCCCAGAAGATTTGAATTATGGTTCATATAAACTGAATCGCTGGTTCATTACATACACATTGCTAAAACTAATGCAGCGTAAAACAATCGATACTGAGATAAATCCTACCTGCTAGAAGGTTATATTGTTGAGTGTTTCTTGAAACTGTTTTACAAATGTGTTGATTTAACTTGATGATTTTTCTAGGTGGTCCTAGTATTATATCCAACCCATTTCCATTTGTATCATTGAAGGTTGGCTCTTTCCTCTGTGATTTTGTCTCAATCAATCACAGAACATGCAGGATAAGACTTTCCTCTGCTCTTTGTGATGTTAAAAAGAAAACATTATTTATCAGGCACTTACCCTATTGTGACCTTTATAGGAACCAAACCTAACCTTTATGTAATAAGGTCATTACAGCTCAAGGCTGCTGGTTTGAATACCTTATTTAAAGAATATGCGGTATGTGTTTTAAACTCTGCAACCCAGGATGCCCCAGAGGAATGTGTCTTTTTAAAGAAAGGATATTGCAGCTACCAGAGTCATGCTGCAGCCGCACCAAACCACAAACATCCCAATTCTCAGCTTTTACTGGAATGCACCCTAAGAATACAAAAAATACATTTTCCCAAGAGAGACATTTTTACTACAAATATAAAACATTCAAATGATAGTCCACATTCCAGCCCACAGACAACCGTTTGCATTTTTGTTGTGGTGGTGTTAATGTGATAATTTCTTTGTTGTACACTTCCCCGAAATGTTGACTATTTATTTTGTTGAGAAAAAGTGACATGGTACAACTGAAATGGTGCAGCTGCTTTGAATCAAACAAGGAAAGAACCAGCTAACTGATATCAGATGTTTGTTAGGGTAAAATACAGCGGGGAAGGAGGGAGGTAAAGGGGAGGGAAATAAAACTGAGAGGAGAGTGGAGGCAAGAACAAAACAACAGGGTAGAAATGAGAGAAGAGGCAGAGAATAAAGGACTTGTGATTTGAATGCGATGCACGAGGGAAGTTTCAGGAAAAGGTATAAAAGAAGGGAGCGAGCTGGAGAAAGGAGGTGTGATAGGGGGGGAGGTAGGGGAGCTGGCATGCAGTGGTGGTTGGCATGGAGCAGGTATAAGTTGATGGAAACCATTACTAAGCCCCAATTAGAGCTGCTGACATCATCTGCTCCTCGTTTATATTCTCTCTCTTCATCCCTCCTCAGTCCACTTCAGGCCTTGAAAAGGGAACAAAGAGAGAGGTGTGGACGGAAAATGCAAACGTAGCTTTAAGGGAAATCCATTTTACTTCTGTAATTTTTGGAGTGTAGCTTTATAGCTGCTCTGTTACGACTTAATTAGTGAAAACGATGTGATGGACAGATATTGCAGGACAGTTCTGTCAAAATAAAAAAGATGATTCTCTGGTTAACTTCTAACGGAGCGTCCACACAGCAGCGTGCGTTGACGCTTGGCGGTGGGCGTGTCTGAAGCTTGGGGATTTTTTGCGACCAACAACCAGTCACATGAATCTCCCCCCCCCCCCCCCCCCCCCCCCCCCCCCCCCCCCCGACATACAAAGCAATAGCAATGTTAAAACGAAGTAAACTGGATATAAAATCCCCAAACAGGCGAAAACCTACCAGTTTCACCCACTGTCTCTGCCACCTCCCTCCATGCCTCGCTCCTCCGGTTTGTATCCCGGTAGATGAACAGAGACTGATCATACAGCACCGGGTGATTCACTACCGCTATAATGAATTTTCCCTCCATTTTTTTGAATATGAGGAAATGACCTGCGTAGTCTCTCCCAGCATACACGCGGTTTGATTGGCTAGCGCTTGTACTGGCAGATTTGCATAAACGGGATTTCATTGGCTGACGCTTCTGCCGAGGCGCCAAAAGTTGAACATTGCTCAACTTTTGAAGCGAGCAACGCCAGCAACGCTCCACGTCGCTTCCCAAAATGCAGTTCGGCTAAAAGTGACGTCACCCCATTCAAAGTGAATGGGCAGAAGCGTTGGAAGCTTCAACGCACGCCGCTGTGTGGACGGGCCGTAACATCCTAATTTCCCCCTTTTAATCTTCCCATAAATCTTCTTAGAATGTACACAAAAAAGAAAGATTTGATCAAACTGGCAATATCACTTGTGTTTGATCTATTCTTCTAATTGTCTACATATTTCCGTGTTATCTGGCCTACATATTTGGTGTTCATGTTGAACAATCAAACTCCACTAGAATTTTTAAAGTGTGTAAAGCACTCGGGAGCTACAGTATTTAAAATATGGAGGATGGAAAGTTGGTCTTGGATTCAAGTAAAAGTCTGTGTCATAAACTGTTAAGTCAGTTGGATTAACCTCAAGAATATATGTACCATCCCACCGCATCATTGAAAATAGAGGTTTTCCAACATAAACAATGGTTAGATTATTTGGGGGGAGGGAGTAGAGGGATACGTCATGAAGCACAGGTCCTGAAACTGAACCAAGATGATATGGCATGCACTGTAACCATTCAGCAATCAAAGTGCTTCGGTGGTTTGCTTGTCCTCCACTCTTTGTGGCTGTGGAAAAACCAACATAGCCGATTTAAACAACACTTTGAGTGTCCACACCTATAATATAGGTTAAGTCTACACAATTCTGCTACAAAACAAACGATGTTTTATGACTGAACGTCTCGTGTGTCCAGGTGATGCTGAACGCCGCGCCGTCCTTCTTGAATGTCTTCTATCGTCTGGTGGCATCCATCATGCAGGAGGGTCGGCAGCGAGGGGACAGTGACACAGGTAACGTACAACCACTCTAACCAAAGGACTTGTTATATTACCATAATGTGGAGGTAAATACTGGTTTAAGGAAGAAGCACTCCACTTTCTGTGCAAATACCTGTTTCATTTACCTACTTTGAAAAGCATAGGAGTTGAGTTTTCTCTTAGAGAGAGTAATAAGAGAAGTTTATAACAGTCCTGAAACCCTGATGTTCCACACATGCAAAAAAGATTGTTAAAGACGACATAATCTGCTAATTTTCAGGTTCATATTTGTATTTTGTGCCTCTATTGTGACATGTTTGCACGCTTTAATATAATATAAGTAAACAAAAGAGGCCAATGGATGTGTTCCAGGCGGGGGGAGTGTGTGGGAGAGAAACTCCCTCTGTAGGGAATTTGGGGATTTCAGCCTTTTCAGACCATTTACAGATGGAGCGCTCCATTTCAGACCCCTACCCGTGCGGGTCCGTGATCGGCACGGGGTGGGCCCCTGCTGAAAAGGAAAACCCCCCCGCAGGACTTGAAACGCCCCCCTTGATAAATACATTTAATTATAATGAAACCAGCTGCAATGGATCATGGATCCACCAGGGGGAGCCGTGATTAAAAAGCTGCCACACTGGAACTCATGTGAAATAAACAGCTGATCTACAGGTATCTGATATAGCATATTTGTTAAGATCTATATGTCACGGATAGGATCATATTCTGTGCTAAATAAGAGACATGTAATCATTTACTAAACATCCCCATGTTTTTATTTAACAAAATAATGTTTAATTCACGTTGGCGTAAGTACAAAACCATCGCTATGTTTTTAGATCAGGAAATGCATCCAGGCTCAAACAAACGATTTTCAATCATCATCCTCACGATCATTTAATGTACATATGTTCGCGAGTTGAAATGAATGCACTAAATTTAATCCACGTGAGTTTACAACAACAAAAATAATCGCTTTGTTTTTATATCACATCCGACCGGAGGAAAATGCAGCACGGGTCTCACTACCGATCATCCTAATCCCACGGGCAAACAATAATATGTACAGTGTTAATAGTTTACTGTATTATTAGTGTCTAATATTACTGGGGATTTCGGAATGGTACTGGATTTTGATTTATTGTATCGGCTTCATATCGCAATATATTCCCGAAGTCTGAAATGCAAAAATTTCCCACATTAGGGCAATTCACCCTACATTTAATCATTCATACAAAATCATATTTCGTTTATTTTTAACGAAATAAATGTGGTTTAATCCACATAATTTACTGTGTTAATTGTTTTCTGTAGTATTGTGCACATTACTTTTCGCTGCTTGTTGCACCCCTGGTTAGAAGCTTAACTGCATTTCGTTGTCTCAGTACCTGCAATATGTGCAATAACAATAAAGTTGAATCTAATCTTGAGCAGGAACAAATGTATTTAGGCTACTTAGTACATATCTGACATAAACGATTAAACACATGTGTGCATTCTTTAAACCGAGTCAAGCCGAGTCCGGAGGTGGCGGCACATTAAAGTGTGCTCCTGATTGTTTAACTTGAAGGTTCCTGATGACATTTAATCATTCAAACAAAATCATATTTTGTTTATTTTTAACGAAATAAATGTGGTTTAATCCACATAATTTAGGCCTACTGTGTTAATTGTTTAGTATTGTTTAACTTGAAGGTGCCTGATGTGAACATTTCCAGAAGAACTCTAGCTTGAATGGCCTTTGTATGTATACAGTAGGCCTACACATAGGCGGCGCGTGAGGCTCAGGTTTGGGAAGGCTAAATAACTTTTTTTTTCATCTTACGCTGCCCGCCTCCGGCGTCTATAGAAAAGAGATCAACTCAGTGAAAGCACCGCCTGCTGACCGATCAGAGCTCAGTGTGCGGAGTTTAAATCTCTCAAGTCATATTACAGGAAAAAGGAAATGCAGTTTAAACTGCCGTATGCAGAGAAGACGCCGACGTGTCGCACTTATCATTCATATTACATCATCAATCAGATCATCAATCAGATCATCGATCTCACATCGATATCACAATATTTCCTTATCTGAGTCAGCTTCTCGAGCCGTATCTGGCCGTGCAACACTTAGTTACATTGTCACATATACTGTATGCAGAAGTATTATTTTAAGCAACACATTAATTTGACGAAACACTCAACTCAAATGTAATAAAGTCAGATCCCCTCGTGTTTTAGATGGGGCAGTATCATAAAACTGTTGTACGCTTTCAAACACTCGGTAGTTTATTTTTTAACGAGTTGTTCTGTATTCTCCTTGCAGGTGCAACTATGTGGCTTGTATCCTGGATTATATGTTTAAGTCATCATGGATGTTTAAAGTTCATATTTGTCTAATATTAGTTTACTTTTCATTAATGAAGTATGATGTTGCGCTGTCAGTACACTTGTCCCTGTTTGTGATTGGTCAAATGTAGCTAACCCCGCCCCTTTCACGTGAACGCGTTCTCAGCTGGAGAGAGAAACCCTGGCTTGATTTACCGAGTTGATAACCAGCGCCGTAGGACCGTTTAGCGAGATCTCGTTTGTTAGGGTTAGTTAAGATAACTCAAGCATATCCAGGGTATGTTGAACTGGCTTCGTGGTACAGGGCACAGGTGGCTGCATGGCAGCGCTAATGTCAAAGACATTATATTTTTATTTTACCAGGATGCAGTTACACAAATATTTGGGAAGGCTTAGCCTGCCTCCAGCACCCGCCGCCCCTGGGCCTACAGTATAGCCCAACCATGTACACCTTCCTTTTTCCCCGTCCAAAGTTTGAATTGGATAAAGGTAATGGTTATCGATGGTGCTTTTATAGCCTATTGTATAATAACTGTGTGATTTATATTGCTTTTCAAATGCATATGGCCACCCATTTACACTGCTCTTCCCGTCAAGAATATGAATAGAACTTAGTTAGATCACTTTACATTTCTGCAAATTAATTTTTAATCACACACGTCTCCCCGTCCCAAAAATGATAAATAAAATAAAAAGAGGAAACTATTTTCAAGTTCAGTTTTCAACGTTTTATTTAAAAATAACTGACATAACAGACACCATACTGTAGGCCTATCTGCTGCGGAAACGAGGACGAGCTATTTCGGGATCTGTTTTTCGGGGGCTCCTCAGTCTCTCATTTACCCGGCTCCTGATTAGGACACATCCTGGGGATTGTGTTTACAAACATTGACAAGACCGTTCACCAGCCCCCACCCCCCATGTTGCCCATGCTGTCCTGTGTTGCGAACTCTTTGTTTAAAACGAATTGGCCATCGGAATGTGTGGAGGAATTCTCCCAAGGGTCACATTCCACAGCTCTCCCCCCCCCCCCCCCCCACACTCCTGTGATCTCCCATCCCCCAGTCTGTAGGTTTGTGTTTGCATATTTCTATCCCGTAATTCATACTGGTCCTCTCACGCACATACATTCTCCTTACAGTATACATACATAGGCTATATGAGTCCGTGTATCTACAGACCATTTGTTTTTCTTTATTAAAAAAGTAAACGGAAGAGCGTCTGAGAGGCGTTTCTGCCCTTTTGCTTGTTACCTTACTAAATGGTCTGATGGTCAGTGGAGCGAGGGGGGAGGCCCGCGAAACTCGCAGAAGTGATTTCAAAACAAAAAGCACTCGTTTGCTTGGAACAAAGAAAACGGCCAAGACACACATTGAGTCCAGAAAATGAATGTTATTAAGGGCTGTAAATATAATAAGCCTGTGTCTAAAATTGACAACAGGCTTATTATATTTACAGCCCTTAAGATACACTTTTGTGTTTAACAGCTGACCACTACCATGACATACTTTGTTTTAGTAGATTTCGAATGAGAGCAAAATGTATAAATATGAGCATTAAATTATATGAATATGAGAACAAAATGCATGAATGTGTGAGTGACAATATATGAATGTGTGCATTGAAATATGATAATATGAGAGCAAAATGTATGAATATATATGTGTGTAAGAGTGAAAATGTATGTATGTAAAAGGAGAATATGTGTGTAAGAGTGAAAATGTATGTATGTAAAAGGAGAATATATGTGTGTAAGAGTGAAAATGTATGTATGTAAAAGGAGAATATATGTGTGTAAGAGTGAAAATATGCTGCATTTTGAATGTCCGATAGTCCACCATTTCCACCGGAAATATCAAACATTTAATAAAAGTGAAAAACAATGAACAAGACTTAACGTATTCATCATAATTAATTATATTTATTTCGTTTGGATGTAGGATGTTTGACTTTGTTTAGAGCAGTGATCTTCTACTATATGAACATTTTGGACCCAAAATCACAAAAAAAACGTAAAAACAGATTTTGAAAATGATATTATTTTTCATAGGTAACACAAACATACACAACGAAACCATTTAAAAGCTGGAAATATATACATGGGATGTCACTATGATAATGTGAAAGTTTGATTGAGGTAGAATGGGATTTCATTCTGATAAGGCAAAAGTGTTATTATAAATATAATACAAATATATATATATACACATTATGTAAAAAATCAGTTTTTTCTGTCTTTATCTGTGCCACGCTTCAAAGCGGTTTCTGTCAATACGACACAGAGGGCAACATCACAGGTTCCTCCTCCTCCATGTCAAAAAACAAGCTTAAAGCTTGACTCACGTTCAGAGTTCTCTTCATCATAGTTGAATCTTCAAAACTCTAAATCTATCTAACTATATCTAAATTCTCAATGTTTGTCTGTCACTTTACTTCAATCCAGTCTCCCGCCGTCTCTCTTCGTCTCCCGCCGCCTGTCTTCGTATATCTTCGTCTCTCTCATTTCCCGCCGTCTCTCTTCGGTTCCCGCCGTCCCTCTTCGTCCCTCTTCGTCTCTTTTCGTCTCGTTTCGTATCACTCCGTTTACCTGATTACCTCACCCCCTCCCTGGTAAATACATCCTGTTGAGCAGAATCTACAGTTTCCAGTATTTTCCGTTTCGTAAAATTATCAAATAACGGCGAAGATATTAAAATATGTGCTTCCATTATTCATACTTCTGAAATATATCTGTATTAACTTTATATCATCGTATGTCCGTGTTTATTTTTGTCTGTTTATTGGGTCTTTTTGCATGAAACAAAGACTGGCATATAGTTTCAAGCCAGTACTTTCGACAGAAATACACATATACATCCTGTTGAGCAGGATCTACAGTTTCCTGTATGATATTACTTAATAATACAATACATTATAATATATGATATGATAATTACATTTTAGTTTTATTCATTTCTTATTTCATAGTTTCTCATTATTATTATTTTTATCGCTCATCTTATTTTTTATTTTATTAATCTGTGTGAATCTGTGCTATCCTGTTTTTCACTCTCACCCTGTTGCTGTTTGAACTACTGAATTTCCCCACGGGATTAATAAAGGTCCATCTTATCTTATCTTAATGTATAAGTTGATTTACTTCAATCTACTGTACTGTGTAAAAACACCCCAACAATATTACAAGAAATATACTGCATAAAGCAAACTATATACTTTATTTGATCTAAAATATTGATGTGTTTTCATTATAGTAGCTTGTGAAAACCATACAGTAACAAATAAGTGATTAAATGCTACAGTATTCAGCAAACACAACTGCAGAGCTGCAAACATTGCAAACAGTTGTCTTTGTGTATTTTGTGAATGAAGCGCCATCTCATGGTTAAATCCTGTAATTGAACAAATGGGGAAATTGGGCAACGCCCTCTAGCAATTTGGCAACACCCCCAGCCACTGGCATCCGCTGGGCTTTTGACTGGGACACACCCATCTGAGTCTGATCTGGAGTGCTTCATCTGTACATGCATTAAAACCTATGTAACACACCACAGGAAAGGGAAACCCCCAAAAGCATTATAGGTAGGGATGCACGATAATTATCGGCCCGATAATTATCGGTCCGATATTAGGAATTATGACGTCATCTCGATAAACCCGATACCAGTATTAATAGCCCCGATAATATACAATATATTTTTTGGGTAAAAAAAAAGAAAAAAATACTGCGGTGTGGGTGGATTGGGATGAGGGGCGCTTGTTTTTCACTCGGCTCCTCCCGTTTTGCCAGTACTGTGGTATTAGTGGTTTAGGAAGAGGGGAGTTCTTCACAAATCCAGCGCTCCCTAACTCATGCCTGGCTGTGACGTAAATGGTGTGCGGCCGTGAAACCAGGACAGTAAACAAACATGTCGTCGGTGGTATGGGCGTTGGAGCTATGTGCAACTCAAGGCATATGCTCGAACCGGAGTTGCCTGGACGCTGTAATCATGTTGCGCACTATCCGTGCTGAGTGTGCTGACTTTTCGTACAATGTCCCACTGTCTGGCTTCCTGCATAAAGTCAAGTGCTCGGCGCAGTTGTGGCGAAATGTCGCTCCTCTGTTTTCATTTAAACAGCTCCGTATATCCGTTAGCGCAGCTAGCTAGCACCAGATGCTAACAACAACAATGCACGTAAGGTCTCTCTCGCTCGCTCGGGCCACACATACACACACCCTCCCGGTCCTCCCAATAGCCAGTCGGTGCCTGCCGGTGAGCGTGGAAGTGTGGTCTGCCACAAGCGGGCGACAGGAGCGGGGCTGTCAGCATCAGCTTGTAGATGGTATTTTAAACTCGATGCGCTCTGAAACTACGGGGCGGCCGAGGAAAAAAAATACACATGCGTTCATCGCGTTAAAATAATTAGTGGCGTAAAAAAAATGTTGGTATCGGTCTTGAGAAGCAGGAAGTTATCGGTATCGGTTTTTTAAAAAAACAATATCGTGCATCCCTAATTATAGGGCCACTACATACATTATAAGCAAGACAGAGATATTGCTGTTACTGGATCTGGTATTTGTCATGCCCAAACACAAACACTTTTTTGATTTCCCCTCAACATCAGTAGCCCTCCAGAAAAGACAAATGTTGATACACTTTTCTAAATCCATTGTAAACTGCAGACATCTGTTGCATAAATCTCTACCTCCTCAACGCATGAATGATTGTGTACCAGCCAATCAGTGTGCTCTTTTACCAAGTTGGAGAGGTTTTCTGTTTGTTTTATTCTGTGCTGCTCACCACATCGCTTCAATTTTTAAGAAATACAAACATTTCATCCTTAATGTGTTTTTAAACAGTTGTATAGCAACATTGTTTATAACGGTAGGATCAATTTAAGCTCAAAAGGTACAGTAGAAGTTTGCCAATTTTCTCACTTCTCAGCAATAAATCCAAACTATATTGCGCAGTGTATACTTTGGGATGATATCTCAATAGGACTTTTTTTATCACATGCAAACTCTTTTATAATTTAACATTGATCTTTGTTGTTTTTCTTAATTTCCAGACGGTGACGTGTATCTCCAGTGCTCCAGATTAATAGAGAGGATGTACTCTCACATTGCTGCTACAGCCGAGAGCTTCACCACACTGTCGGCCTTCATGGTGGCTCAGTACGTCACAGAGCTGCAGAAGGTACACACTCACACACACTCACACACACACACACACACACACACACACACACACACACACACACACACACACACACTCACACTCAGAAGTCATAGTATCATACAGAGTCAACACAATTCCTCATCCAAACCCAGCTGTCATCCCCACTGATTTTCCACAGCTGTGGGTTACAAACACACACAAAAACACACACACACCAACACAGTCACCAGGATCTTATCTGATCCTTTGATCCAGCAGTTTGTCTGGTGGTGTGTGTTGAGCTGGCCAGATTCAGTTGAGCATGGTGACGGAGAAGCTGTCGCTCAGATTCAGAGATGGGAAGTATTTTCATTGGCCTGAATGTGAATGTGCTCAAATCTGTGTGAACGGGTCCCGGATTACTGTAACTCCATGTGCTGGAAAAAAGCTTAAAGCTGGACGGAGCAGTGAGTAACGTCTAGCTTGTGAACGCGGCTCCTCTCTGTCAACACACTGTATTTAACATGACGCCAATCTGACTCTGCATTTTCCACATGGAGAGAAGGAAAATAAAATATACAGACAGACAGACAGACAGATGAAAGGGTATTTGGGATCCTTTGAGCTCTGGGTGACTCATCAAATAATCCAAACATTGGATTTCTAATGGGGCTTTTCAAAGAGATGGACCTCTTTGTAAATCATAGCTAATTTAGCCGTCTCTCTGTCAGAATAGCTTCTAATGGCTTTTAGCCTCAGCTGAACTTTCTGAGTGGCAGCCAGGTGTTATTAGACCTGAGTGCAGTGCAGTTAGAACAACTTTATTTAATGTGGGAGAAGTTTGTGGATTTGGGCATTTGTCTCGAGTTAGACTTGCTATTCTATTAACCCTTAAATGGTTTCTGTATTCTAGGGGATACAGTCATTTTAAAGGCTGTGTCCATGTGTAAAAAGGGTGTAGTAACGATGTAATATATGGGTGTACTATTGGCGCTACCTACATTGGTTCAATATGGGCCTAATAACAATCTTGTATGGGTGCAATAACAAGTGTAACATTGGTATAATACAGGTGTCATAATGGTTTAATAGGGGTGTATTAATGTGTTATATGGGTTTAATCAAATATTTGTATGTGATTGCCCATTTTACGGTTAATAAATCCTAATAAAAGAGTACTCTACTAGTTTGGAATTGTACTTGTATTATATTGTTGGACTCATACGGGATCAGAGTCAATGCACACAAGAAACAGAAACAGAGATATCTTGCTTTTTGTATATTTTATGTTTTACTTCTTAACCTAAACACAACTTTGTCTAGCAGCGTTATGTTCTATTGAGTTTTCCCAAAATCCAGATCCACGTATTCGGACAGCCAGCGAAGCACTAATTGTAATTTTGGCAGACTACAGCCCCTCGTGTGTGTGTGTGTGTGTGTGTGTGTGTGTGTGTGTGTGTGTGTGTGTGTGTGTGTGTGTGTGTGTGTGTGTGTGTGTGTGTGTGTGTGTGTGTGTGTGTGTGTGTGTGTGTGTGTGTGTGTGTGTGTGTGTGTGTGTGTGTGTGGTGTGTGTGTGTGTGTGGGTGTGTGGTGTGTGTGTGTGTGTGTGTGTGTGTGTGTGTGTGTGTGTGTGGTGTGTGTGGTGTGTGTGTGTGTGTGTGTGTGTGTGTGTGTGTGTGTGTGTGTGTGTGTGTGTGTGTGTGTGTGTGTGTGTGTGTGTGTGTGTGTGTGTGTGTGTGTGTGTGTGTGTGTGTGTGTGTGTTGTTTAAAAATGATGCGGTCCACTTTTACGGTCAGGCTGCAACATATACTTGAGTTGGCAATGGTGACGTTCAGAAAAATTAAATATTTATGTTGATGATACAGAGCATAATATTGTGTTTATTATTTAGTGCCTCTTAAATCTTTTACGATGTTCAATAGACAGTTCTCCAAAAAATCATCGATACCCTGATATGACTAGATACATATTTTTAAGGCAGTGTTTAGATAAAATGATGTAATCTTGTAACTTATAAGATTGTTATCGCTGTATTTGCCTTTACCCACTCATTATATTCCATCGTAGTTATATATTAAATATTTAATTGTATAATCAAGAAATAATTGTATATTTAGTAAAAGCACCAATAGTCAACCCTACAACATCTCAACATTTAGTACAATCAATATTAAGGTCAAAGATATCATCAGCAATCCTAGTTGAGACTAACTGTTGCAACAGAAGAGTAACTGATTACTATGGAGTTAATACACATCTACAGAAGGCTGAAAAAAACAATCTTATGATATTTTATACATCCTTAAAATCAGCCGTCCTTCTGAAGCCCCTGTGGGCTTTGAATCCAGATTCATAGACCAGCTCCATTTGGCTCTTTAAATATTTGATGTGTCTTTTCCAAACAGGAGTAATTAATTGATCATCCTTCCCCTCTCTTTGGAGTCCTGCTCTTTACATTTGCATTAACATTAGCCAGGATAGATGATGTTTTCTGTCATTTGATGTCACTCAATTTGAGTTTCATGGTTATGAAGCTGGATGTGAGACTGGGATGAATGTTCAACTATTGTGGCACATAATGTGTGACCAGCAGGTGTGCCTCAGGCTGTATGAAGCCGCACAGTATTATGTTGCCAGTCAACTAACAAAGAGAAAGACGTGATCTTTATTTTAAGTGCATGAGGAACATTTGGAAGCAGAAAATGGCAGTACGTGACACGGAAAGGATCATCGCTGCCTGATGTTACTAAGCCTATGGATGGTGAAACAAAGATAGGATTTATGAAATAGATAAGAACATTGTTTTGACCTCAGATCCATATATGTTCTCCTTCCCTCTTATCTTCCTCTCCAGGTTACTCTGCGTCCAGACGTAAAGCTGCATCTAACGGAGGGGATCTATCGGATACTGGACCTGTGTATGGAGCAGGATATCAAGTTTCTGACGGCCGGGCTGCAGATGGGAGTCAGAGAGGTTTTCAACGAGCTGTACGGCAGCTACACGCACTACCACAAAGCTCAGAGGCAAGGGGAGGAGAAGTACACTGTGTGAACTGTACCATACATTCCCAACCACAGATCAGATTTCAATTGAATAAATAATGGAAAGCTATTTGTAATTTATGCTTGAGAATGGGAACAGCTTGTGGATACCATGTGATGTATTCAGAGTGTAAACATAGTAGTCAATAAGAAAGTAGATTTGTTTTTTCTTTAGAAATTAGACTCTTGGGTAATGCTTTCAATTCTGCATATAAACACAATACAATACACAGAGAAAAGCAGCCAGCAACACGCCTGCAAAAAAAAAGAGTTTACCAGGTTAGTTGTGAAGAAATCAGAAACATTATAATTTCATTGTATTGTTTTTTGCTTGTCCAATGGAATTACTGCTAAGAGGACCTACACTCTGATGGAGTCAATACAAATAATGGATAAATGCTGTGTTTGGGTTCAAATGTAAAGATGGTTTTCAGTGAGAAATGATTACACATTCATTGAATTAATGAAGAGAACATATACATTTGTGTTTGAATTATTCCTGTTTCTGTTCTGTTTTTTTACTGAAACTTAATTACTTAATAGATACTTTTGAAAACAATGTTGTCTGTGTATTTGCTTCATTTTTTAAGAGATACATACATTTGGCTGTAACGCTTTGGATTTAATCTGAACATTTTATTTGAAAAACACTGAACACAAACCTTAATCAATAATCGTCAGAAGAACTACATTTAAATTAACTTTCTGTAAATCTGTCATTGTGCAACGGCCCACTGTCGTTGTGGTTGCTTCATATTTAGATAAACTGAAATGACAGTCATTTTGTTATACTATCAATTGATCAACTGAGCTGTTCATACAACACTTCAGGCTTTCATTCTGAAAATTGATCGTCTGGAAATATTGTTTATTTAAAGGTCACATGTCATGCTCATTTCTACTGATCATAATTCCATTGTTGAGGTATACTAAAAAGGATTTATACTGTGCAATGTTCCAAACTCACATTGGTTTCTCATACAGCATCATAGTATGTGTATTCACCAGGTATTCACTCTCTGTCCTAAACGGCTTGTTGGGGCTCCTGCCCCCCCCCCCCCCCCCCTCCCTGTGAGCCCAATGTGCTCTGATTGGTCGGAACGTTGCGAGGCTCACTGCTCAGTGAGCTGGCTTACTGGTGTGGTTTCCGGGTCGGCGATACAGTGCGAAACTCATCCTGAGCTCACACAAACACTCACAGCCGAAGTAAAAACAATAAGTGTGGCTTGATATTGAGTAAGAAAAGGTTTATAAAAGCTGTGAGCATGGGTCTGCGGAGAGCATTTCTCTGCGATCCCAACTCGTCTATTACCAACCAGGGAGGTCTATGCAAGTTAAGTGGACTCCCTGTTAGTGGAAAATGTACGCTAAAGGTCCTGGTGTGAGGAGCTCCGCGGATTGGTCCATTTTGGTTCCCGGAAGAAACAAATGGAAAAAGATAAATCTCCAACGAGGCGTTCTGGGGCAGCAGACAGGTCTTTTCTGTGTTAGAGTTGTGCTCGCTACAGGGTGTACTTTGAGGGTTTGTGACTCTGCAGACCGTTTACATGCAGAAAAGGCTACATAACACACAAGGTAATAACCAGAAAAGCATGACATGGGACCTTTAAACATTAATGCAAAGCTGTCAAAATACCCCGGATCAGAATCCTAACAGATTGACATTACTTCTGTTCTTAATAAAGATGAGGGGCTTTGATGTACTGACGGTACTAAAATAGAAGTCTGCATATTTATCTTGACAGTCACTCAGATGTTGCTATCAGATAATTATCATTTAGTATAAAAATGAATAAAATGTACTCTTGGCCACTGTGACTGCACGTTAGGGTTTGTGGAAATTGAAAAATGTTAATTTGACAGAATAGAAGTGTCAAATCAAGAAAATGGAAAAGTGTTTTTAAAACCTTGTTTCTTCAAAGAGCGTTTTTGCCTCAGTAAAAGCTTCACAAATGAGGCTCTTAGTAACTGTTCAGACAGGAAATGGCTTTAATGCACCTTCCCAGCTCTCAGAAGTGTTTGACGTTTTTGTTTTGTTCTGACTCGTCTCTCCTCGTTTGTTCCTTTAAAAAGACCTTTGAAGACTGAACGGGTCTTTACTTGACCTCTCACTCTCCTTTACCTGTTTCTCCAGAAAATGGGAGCTTGTGTTTTAGGTTGTGCAAAACCAAGAAACATACTAATTTAAGATCATTTAAATAAAAATAACTTTAATAATACAAAGTAAAATATGACATAACATGTCTAATCACGTTTTACAATATAATCAGATGTGTAAGAAATTCATTAAGTTTTGAATATGTTAATATGGACATAAATAATCAAATCCTATTATATTGTTTAAGTTAAACTGCTATACATAATGGCAAAAAAGGTTGTGAAGACAAGATACAATGAAAACCATGTTCAACATCAAAGCACTTTGAGTGTAATTTAATTGTAATTCACAAAAAACGATAAAAGGATAAATCAAATGAGCTCTGCTAATGTAATAAATCAACAGGGGAAGTTTCATGATATCTATATGTTAATATCCTTTATATTTTATAAGTATCTCATTCGCCAGCAGAGTCTGGCAGACAAAGCTGAATGATTGCTTATGATTATACTTTATAATACCATGAAAGATGATAATGAAATACAAGCATATTAATCTTGTTTAGAGGAACTTTTTACAAGCACTACATTTCACTTAAGATGTTGCCTCTCTATTTCTGGAGGAGTTCATGAGAGCCAAATGTATCTCTCTTCAGGGAACATTTGAGACCCTTGTAACAAGTTATTCAGGACATGCCAGGCAGAGGGCAAGAGATAAAACCCTCTTTCAGCTTCTGCTAAATGTGCACATCTGTTTCTCTGCTTCTCAATCCTCCCCTCTCTAACTTCAGCCTGACTGCCATCCATCCATGCTCTAACACTACTGTAGGTAACATATACATGCTGAGTCGCTCTTCAGACCACCGAGCAGGAGCAGCAATGAATAAATGTTTGTGTAATACTACTGGGACACTCTTTGGAGGCACGGCACAACGTCCGTATTGATAGCATATTTTTTTCTAAACTTGGACTGCAGTGCCTTTTTGCTCTCTAGTCGAGAATCACATGTTGTCCCTGTTGAAAAGAAAAATTTCAGGGGCAGGTTTAACCACGCTGAGCATTCATTTTTATTTCAGCCAAAGGTGTTTCTGAAGATATCTATCTGAGAGAGAGAGGTGACGGAGAGCCACAGGCCATGCATCTGTTTAAACTGAGCCCTCACGTGTTTTCACAACCTGAGGATGACTTGTCACAAAAATGTCCGGTAGGCTAATAGAAGGAGGGAGGAAGGAAGGAATTGATACATTACCAAGGAAGGGAGGAATTAATGGAGGGAGGAAGTAAGAGATGATGGAAAAGAGGGATGAAGAGAGGAGCAAATTAATGGAGGGAGAGAAAGGAGGAAATTCATGAAAGAAGGGAGGAATGAATGAATGAATCAGATAGAGGGAGGAAGGAAGGGAGGGAGGGAGGAAGAAAGTTAGGAAGAGAGGAATTAATGCAGGGATGAAGGAAGAGAGTGAGGAAAGGAGGAGTGAATGAATGGAGGGGGAGAAAAGAAGGACGAAAGGAAGACACTGAAAGAAGAAAGGGAGATAACTTTATCCCATCTTTTCCAAACTGGTTCAGAATAATACATCCATGTTTCAGAACCAGTGAAGATACTCTTTATAGTCTGATTTAACCCGGGTTAAAGTGTCTCTGGCGCCCCTAGCGTGTCCTCGGTGCAGCTCCAGCCCAGACAGACACGATGATCAGCTCCTCTCTCTCTCTCAGCCACATTACTGAAATGTTACAACACTCACTTCCTACAGGGACAGTCCCCACCCCCTTTACTTGGTTTTAGCACGGATCCCCGCACGGCTCGGCTCGACTCGCTGCCAGCCCCGGCCCTCCTCCAGGGCTGCCTGAGCCGGCGTTTGATTGGATTAGAGCCGGCTAGCCTTTGCCCTCTCACCCCGCTGATGCTGGCTGCTTCCTGCTCCCTCCGCTCACCCTGACCGACTGACGAAACTCGCCGAAGCCGCACGGCGAAGCGCCCTGCACGGACACAGAGCACCGGGACGAGCCGCTGCAGCCCGACCACAGCCACCAAACACGCAAGCGGGCTGACGGAGAAAACGAGGCAGTCATGCGGAGGAAATCGAGGATATTGTTATGTTTTGCGGTGCTGTGGGTGGTGGGGATAGCCTACTACTTCTACTCGGGGACAGCGCTGAGTCGAAAGGTAGGATTTCTGTTCCTCGACTGCTTGTTCTGTCTCCGTGTCCTGGTGGATGTTTTCTCCCCGGACAAAGCGGCGTGATTTGGCGCTGTTGTGCCTCTTTTTCTTCCTTTTTCTATTGGCTCTGTTTTTGCAGGCTGCACCGATGCTGTGAGGAATGTGATAAAGGGCCCGCTAGTATCAGTGTGCAGGCATTGATTTGCTGGAGATGAGTGTAGATAAGGGCAACGGGGGATCGGGGCTGGCCGGTCGGCGGGCACAGACCTCCCGCTGCGCCGCTGCTCGCTCCCTGGTGAAGTCACAGAGGAGCACGTCCACGCCAAGCAGCCTGTCACCCATTTTAACGTGGCTGCACTGGTTAATGTGAGAGCAGAATAAAAGGTGCAAGCATGCAGAGGGATTGTTATTAATATTGGGGCTGCTGACCTGGCTCTCAGGGGGGGGGGGGGGGGGGGGGGGGGGGGTTAGCCGATAGAGCACGTCAGCACTTAAGCTGCTGCTCCCAGAAATGAGCAGAGATCAGGAAGTGTGCAGATTAACGCTGAGTTAAATCACTGATACACCATGCTGTCAGGATGTGATTTCAAAAAGACTTAAATATGTATATTATTTCTACTGTGGGAACAACCT
Source organism: Gymnodraco acuticeps (assembly GCF_902827175.1). Lineage (NCBI taxonomy): Eukaryota > Metazoa > Chordata > Actinopteri > Perciformes > Bathydraconidae > Gymnodraco > Gymnodraco acuticeps. The sequence continues at coordinate 712,704 of NW_022990368.1, forward strand.
CAGTTTAACCTGAATACTGTGGTGTCCAGATGTGCTGTCTGTAGACTGCTGATGGCAGAGCTGTGTGAACATATTTTCACATGCCAGATTTGTACACCAAGTTATTTGCCAACAATGTTCTTATTTTGTTCAGATTTAGTCCAAGCTGTTTAAGAGATTCAACAATATATTTCTCATATTTTGTCTACCACATTTTGGACAAGGAAACTGAACAAACTGGACAACATTCTAGAAACTAGAGCTAAAACAATCGATAAGGTGATTGACAGAAAAGGTGATAAACATTTCATTCATATCTCAAGCAAAGACAAGCCAAACATTTGACAGTTACAACTTCTTAAATGTGAAAATGTCATAATTAAAATATATTTGACAGAATATCTTTGGGGCGTACAAAACTTAATGTCATGTAATTTTCTAAAGCAATGATTTGATGGTAGATTAATTAGATTCGATTAAGTTTGTTAGTTGAAGCCATTGTTGAAGAAACAGTACCACTTAATTAAGTTCAACTGTACAACTAACTAAAGCCCCCCAAATGGGTATACAGTTGTTCACCTTTCTCAATCAACATTATCATCTTTTATGTGCCTTTTATAAACTCTGTTGATCAATTATGTATGCTGAACACACTATTTATCAAATTACTATTAAGTCTGTGGTTACTGATTCTTTCTATATGAGTCATGCTGTTGGTTTTCAGCGACTCCTGAAACTGTGGGTCTTTATGGCACACGGCAGGAAACTGTACACCTCAGTACTAGTAGCACTTTTTGTATGTGTAGGCATGGATTCCATTCACGATAAACCAGGCCTGTACTTGCAATAGTATGGCATGTCTGAAATGTAAGTTAAATATTCCCCAGGTATAGAAAAAGCACGAAGACATGTTCCCATAGTACACACATCTCCTTATATTCTAGGTGTGTCTTTCTTTGTGGATGTGTGTGTATATTGGCACTGGAGGTAACAATTGTCGTCATTGATAACTGTTGATTGTTTAGTCATTTTTTTGTTCACAAATCCAGGATATTTAGATGACTGTCACACAGGAGTTAAAACAAAGATTTGATAATTGATGGATCAACATAGTTGCCGATTATTTCAGAAGTTGACAACTAATCAATTAATATTTGCAGCTCTACTTGTGTTTGTGTGAGAACAAGAGACTAAGTACAGTCCTTTTTTTGCATTGGGGCAACATCCAGCTTACTTACTGTGTGTCTGTCTGCCTGTACATCCTGCTGGGGAGTGTATGAAGTGCTCTGCGTACCCTGTGATGTGGAGGTGTGTGTGTTTGTGTGTGACTGTGAACGCCCCGTGTGTATTCCACCTGTCTCTTGTCTTGGTCTATCTGTCTCTCAGTGTTTGCTTTGCTCCAGTCAACCAGAGCAGCCCTTTTACTTTTCCATTAGGCTGATAACTGTGTGAGTGTGTGTGTGTGTTACCGTGTGTGTATTTGTGGTGGTTAAGGCTGTCAAAGTGACTCTCCATGATGAGAACTTTCTCTGGAGTTGGATTGGAGGCAGCATTAATCTGGATCCGGGATGAAGGGCTGCTCCCGGCTGCTGTCTTTACACAGGGACACGTATTCTGGTTAAACAAAGGTGGAGTTGCAAAGGTTGAGTGTTGTTAGCAAACACATCTTGTTCCTTTCCTTTTTGAAAATTGAAACATTTAATTATTTCTCACGGACTGCTTTCATGAAACAAACTTTGTAGCAGTAAGTTAGTGCATTTTTTAAAAATCCCTCAAGATTCAAACAAAAGCTTTACATGGATAGACTAAGTAATCTGAGCTGGCAGCCTATGAAATAAAACCATTACAAAAACACTCCATAATCCAGTAAGTGAAATTAGGAGATACTTTAAATCACCTTTACCATACAACTTTATTTTGAAATTCCCATGGCACAACTGTGTAAACATTTCCACCCAACAGAGCCCTGTAATACAATTGTTTAATCATATTGTGTGAGTTCATATACATTTTATGATTATAATAAATAGACATATACGTTCAAAGTGTGATTCACAAGTTCTTACATTCATTCATCTGTCAGACTTGAGATGATGGCAACTTTTTTGATGGATTCATTTAACTCCTCGCTTCTCAAAGCTACATGTGTAATCTGTGTTTGCATCCAGCAGCACTGCCTGCCAGCATACGGTCGAGGCAGCTAGTTGAAATGCACACTTCTGTATAGTCTGAAGGACGGTGTCTCGACCAGAATATGTAGTTCAACCGGTTTCTCCAACTGTGTTATACATCCAAGATACTGTGACTGTAAAGATCAAAGCGCCCACCAAACAGCATTTCTCACTATTATCAGTTCGAAAGTAGCCAATTTAAAATAATGTCCCTCTGGTAAGAGTCTGTGTGCCATTTAAAGACACTGTTTGAACACAGTATCACTGCCTGTAAGCTATACTGGCGTCCTGTGCAGAAATGAAAGGGGCCATTCCTGACAAATTCCTTGTGGCTTTTTTTCTTGGTCTAGTGATACAATTAAATAAAAAGACTGATATCCCACCATGTGACTTCAGAGGTCTGAAGGAAACCTTTGTTCAAAAATTGTCATATTTGATCAGAAAATATTTTTCTGTGGGAAATGTTGTCTTCTTTTATAAGTGTACTCAGTGATACTTATGATGAGTGCTAACTGACCTTAACTTCAACAATGAAATAAGAATACTTTTACTTAACTACTTCACTTTTTTAAGAGCTGAGAGTTTTTTGAAGTTCACCCCATTCACAATGTGCAACCTCATTATGATGGTTCTGAAATGAAGGAACATTCAATATGTTCAATCATTCATATTGTAATCTATGTTAAATTAAGACATATGGAGGATGTATAACTCATGTAAATTATCATACTTAATTGTCTACAGTATTTATATTATATATATGTATGTTTTCCCACATAGTTGATGTATAGAAAGTGGAGTTTCCCCCATTCCTTTTTTCGTCAGTAGTTTTACAGGAAACTTTGGAAGACACCCTACAGCGGGACTCATACAAACAAACTTGTGTCTGTATTTGTAAGTGCATTGTTGTACACATGAGGATAATGTTACAAACATGAGCCTGCACGCTCACCAGGACGTCCCATAAAGTCTGCCGTGTTGGACAAACCTCAGAGGGCTTTTCCTGCCAGTTCTTAAGAGCAACGTCCCACTGTTGAGTCCACTTTCCTGCTAATCAGCGGCGTGTGAGAGGAGCTAAATGTCAGATAGTGGAGGGTGGCACCAAACCACAGGAAAAAACAACAAGCACAGACTTTATTAGAAATGTATCAACTGTTTGAGTAGATTAGTAAACAGACGGTAATTGGATTTATCAGTGGTAGTCTAAGCAGCACACATTTTTTGTTTTTTCTCCTAAGGTGTGTGGCACGTATCTGGTTCAACCTACAGTATATCACAGTCTCATCATATAGACACAAGCCTACCAATAAGACACATCAGCTCCACTGTGGTAATAAACCTGAGTGTCATTTTCTGCAGCACTGCAGTTTCGAATCTCGGCTTGTACGAACACAGCCTTCCTACAAAGACGGCCATGTCAGGGTCCTTTTCTTCCTCCTTTTCATCTCTGTCCAATTTGCCGTTAATAAATGCTGCTGTAGACGACAGTGGTTGCAAACAGCTCTTGGCAACAGAGGGCAGGCTGACCTCCATGTTGAGTTAGTAATAGTGTCAATCTGAAATATGCGCTGTTGGTTGCTGTAAAAGCTAATCGATATCTGTGTTTGTCCTGTCCTATATTTGCTAAACATAATGGTACTCTGCCAGCAGTTTTATGGGAATTTTAAAACATTATCAACTGTGTTTATTTTCATAAAGAATAGAGGAAGAAGGACTGTGCAAGAACAAATCACACACACGTGTGGTAAACACAGTCGTGCCAGACTGACTGACGCACACTCTGTCCTCTGCTGATACGGAGCTCAGCTCTCACCCAGAGGTGGATCACTGCAGTAGAATTGCGAGTATTTCTCAGTGTTTTGAGATTTAGCCAGAGGTTTGGATTAGTTTCTAGTTGGTGGCGGAGGATTCAGAAGTGACTTGTGAGCTTTTCTTGTGGCACACATGAATTGGCTCAGCAGGGATCCGGAGAGCTTTAATGCTGGCTGGTCCAGAGCCTGCTAGTGAAAGTTACAGTCTCTGTTATCTGCAGCGACTGCCTGCCTGTGCATGTCTCAAACTCCGGCCTTATCCATACATCTTTCTCGTCACATGAAGATTTGACTTAAACAGAGTGTTTCACTGTTTTTAAATCGAAAAAATGATAGAAAAATGTATCAGTTAACACTCGTCACTGAGGGTGAAGGTGATGATGGTCCATTGATAGTGTGTGTTTTGTCTTTGGCCTGTTATTTATGTGTATCAAAGTGGATGCTGCCCTCTGCTCCTCCACACAGGAACCCACACTAACTGCTGGAATAAGACACAACATCTTTGTCAGCCCTTACACACAGACCCAGCAGTCTGTCGGCAATCTTTACAGTCAAACCCTTTCTTCATGACCACTTATACACACACTGCTTTTCTCCTCACACTGATTACATGTGTTAGAGTTCCTGCTGTTGTCTAACTGCAGTGCAATCATCTCCCTGAAAGAGCTGTGGCTTTAAAACCACTTGAGGCCTCAGCAGTTCAATATGTTTGTAATGCCATAATACAGAGTCATTTCAGTCAGCAAGCACACCTATTATTACAAACCAAATGCAGTTCCATAGAGCTAACACTGAATCAATAAAAGGTTTGAATTAAGCTGAGGATCCCTGGGTATTGAATCTCTCAGAAGTGTTGACTCTGTTTGTGTGTTATTATAAGAGATGAACACTTCCGACAGATGCTCAACAGATTCAGAGTGTTAAGATACCAGAGAAGAAGATGTGTCACTGCTGTTTCTTTAGATTGTATTTTCCAATGCTCTTTTGAACCCTATTAACTGAGTCACAGTCACATAAAGAGTAACACTAATTCATAGCTGGAGACCCAGGAGAGATAACCTTGTTCTGTGCAGCGGGAGTGCCTTGCTCAAGGGATGGTTGGTACTCATGGGAGGAAAAAACTGTTATTGTTTCATTAACTATGCACAGCAGTGTTGTTAGGCTTTGGAAAGTGATATAACAGTTCAATCCTAGGTTTTTCTTTATCTATTTATGTTACATTATTAGAGTTATGTTGCTCTAAACTGCAGCTCCTCTACTCAGCTGGTGACTTTTTGATTTGTGTATGTAGCCGAAGCTATAGTCTTTCATCACCATGTCATTTATGTAGCCATTTAAAACCCTTCTACAGGGCCAAGTCAGCTGGAAACACAGAGAGACAGAGAATATTTGTTCAAACAGGTCGTGGAGCTAACGTTGGCTTCATCACAGGGCTTCACTTCACTATATGAGGAATATAGGCGATACAAAATCATGATTTTATTTGCCATCAATAAATAGATAATAGTAATGGCTACTCGGTTCTACATTTCTGATGTTTTCATTATACTGCTATAATACAACAAATTGATTGTTTTAAAACAATGAAGGGAATTTCCATCTTTTTTCAAATGTGTCTTTCGTGTTAAAACCAAATATTGTGCAGCCCTACTTCATAATGTAATGTTAGTTAACTTAGATAATCAACTGAATAAGCTAGCTAATTGTTTTTATGATGAATTGTCCTAAAAATGACAAACACTTTCAAGTGGAAATCTGCTCGTGTCAGCATGTTAAACTGCAGAAGTGCCATGTGAGAACGGAAAGATTGAAGGTTAAGTAACATCCTATTAAAGAGCTAAGGCTTAGCAAATATTCAATTTAAGCAATAACTGTAATTTAGAGACCGTAATAAGGAGACAGAAAGACCAGTTGATGGTGAAAAAAGTAAATAACGATTGATGAAACAAGGGCAAAGTGGTAGAAAAGAGAGTGAATGGATCCACAGCATGAGAATGGTAGGTTTGGCAGCTTTATTTGCTCCAGTCAGAAAGTGTTGGTGCTGACTCGCCGGCCCTGAGACTGAGAGCCGTGAACAGACCGACAGCTGTGCAGATACCGGGAGATATAGTCTGAGACATCGCCAAGAAACACATTGTTTTTTAATAGCCCCGTAAAAAGAGCAGTTTATATCTGTTCATATCAAACTGTCAGATGTTTTGCTACATACTGATTTGTTGCGTGGGAACTCCAGTTTTTATTTACTTAATTTATTCTTTATCTTTTGTTTCATTGGTAGTTTCCTTGTGGTTGAACACAAAAACATGTTGCATCTGGGAGTGTGCTCTAAACTGGATTATGGTTTCCTCTTATGATGAATTTCTTCCCTGGCAGCAGACAAGCATTATGCAGAAGTTGAAAGGAATGAGGATATCTATTGTGCATGGGACCAGCACAGAGGCGAGAGACTTTCAAAGATCTGTCTGTTATTGAAACATCAAGAGAAAACAGAGCAAACCTCTTTCATTTAATTTGTCACCGAGAGGCGAACCATAGTAGCTCCTTCACAATGTTGACGTCTTCTTGACTTCACAGCAAAGCCAGCGGTCAGGTCAGCAGTAAGCTGTGTTCCCGTTATCAGGGTAAACTATTCAAAGTGGCTGATAGGGAGCGCAGGTGGCCATGATGCTTTGCCTATGTCCTCTCTGTGGCAAGGACATTCAAATCACTAAGTAAATGACAAGCAGCACCCAGCTATATCATGACATCATTGAGTTGGTCCACTGCTACTGGTCTTTGTAATGCTTTAATGGAAATTTGTTCTGTGTTTGACTGGGCTGATTGTTGTGAATAAATGATAAGAAAATGCATAACATCAATATATTCAAGGGGAAGATCCTTGTGATTTACCTGCAGTTGAAAAATGTCTTTATCAGGATTCAGATTTTGAATATTATTTTTGTATTCAACCACCTGAAGGATGATAGGCTGCACTTTCATTATACCAGAAGTTGTAAAGGAAATCGGTCTTTTAGAAAATCAAGAGAAAATTGGAGCTCTACCTTTGCCACCTCAGAATGTCAATTCAAGAGTAAATATAGCAGTGTGTGCTCCGATCTGAAGTGGAAATGACTCCATCAAAAGAGAAGCAGCCTGTATGAATCAGCTCTCTGGAGAATATTTGAGTCCAACCTGTTTTTAAAAAAAAAAGGATACAGTATCTCTGCCTGAATGTCCCATCTGCCCCGCTCTCAGCTGGTTGTTGCTGCCAATGTACAAAATAAATATAACACGGAGCGCCTTGAGACGCAAACAGGCATCTTGCCGCCCACATCATCCTGAAATATTCACAGTGTGTGGATCGGTCACAGAAACCTGAGTCTCACATTGTGCGTCTGCCTCAACCTCGAGTGACGTGGAGATCTTTATTCACCCCCTTTCTTTTCGGAACATAACTTACTGGCAGTATCCCAATAATCATTAGAAATACTATATAATATAAGTATGTGGTGGTGCTGATTGAGAAGTCATGTTGAATGTTCAAATCCAATAGTCAATGGAGAAAATAATAATCTCTTATTTATTTCAGATGTTTTATTATAATATTATTTAGAAAATGTTAGTAAGGAAATATTGCCCTATGATGGCTTTTATCAATCATCAATCAGTCAATCAACCATTGACAATTTAGAGAGAACAGGTAATTAGTTCATTGGATTTATTATAATATTATAGGATGGCTTAGTAGCACAGCAAACAAAGGCCCCTCTTTAATGAAATTCAGCTCCTAACAGATTTTTAAGAAGGGAGAAAATGTCCAAAAGTTGTGGGAAGATAGATTTTTTTTATTAACATTGGAGTGGTGGGAGGTGTTAATTCACTCAGCATCACATCATGGCCATTGAATAGTGAACCAGTATTTGTTTTCAGCTTTACTCAGGAGAACTATTACCTTGTAAGAAAAACTCTTATACGACTGATACAAATGGTCTTTTGGATGATTCTTTAATTGGTTCTTCTACTTGTGTCATTATTATGCTTATAATGTCGTAAAACTTCAATTTTTTGGTTTAACAAATCCTATTTAGCACCCACTGCACTTCAGACTTTTCATTAATATGCGATTAAGGGCTATATCAACTGCTCTGTGTGATTGTCAGCATGGTGATAAGAAGAGGCAGATTTAACTAATGTCCCCTGTCACAGTAGCCTCAATAGACCAGAATGCAATGCAGTTAAAAAGAGTTGGATAGGTTCTTGACATTAAGCTTTTTTTGTCCACTTGACCAATGTTTACCTGACTGATCAAAATCAACATGGATTTGGAAATTCTTCTTCAAATTTCAAAAACACAAAACAAACACAAAACATTAGATTAATACACTTTCGTAAAGCCATCAGACTCCATTGAACGAAACTCCAATACTCATAAAAAACTTAATTCAAACTCTTTAAAAACTACAAAAAACTCAAAACCGTCTTTCCAGTGTTCCAACAATCACCCAATAGATTGAAAAAGGGAACATACAGATACAGCACCTTATATCTAAAGGGAGAGTTCCTGTGTAGAATAAAGGTAGAAAGAGATTTAATTGATTTAACCGACTACAGCTGCTGCTCGTGACCTCTCCACCCTCGTTACCCCACACACTGTCAGGCACACCCATTTAAAAAGGTCCAAATTCCACAGTAAAGTTTGTAATGTTACTTATTGGTCAATACTTGTAAAGAAGGAAGCTTGTAAAGTGTTGTTTCACAGTATGTTGAAATGGGTTTCAGGAAACAGAGGTGCTGACTCAGCTCTGCTGGCTTTACGGTTAAAAATGAGGACGAATTGCAGTGTGACTGAAAAAAGGGTTGGAAAACTAAAGTGAGCTGTTTTTGCACAGACTCCACAGTGTTCCTCTATACAGCCTGTCAGAGCCTCTATGCTAAATGAGGTATGACACAATGGATGGAAGTGGGGAAAATGAATAATTAGTTTGGTTTTTGTGTGTGTGTGTGTGTGTCTGTTTTTTCTCCCATTTTGCTGGCTGTTCCTGTGGGCTTTCCTCTCCTCTCAGGGACACGTCAGCAGAGATTTAAGGACCCTTGTGTTTGTGTCTCAGTCTGTCCTGTGTTACAGGACTTCTTACACAATTTGGCGAGACAGAAACGTTTTTTTCCACTCATCAATCCAATTTCACTGTCTGTGACTGACCTGGATGGCTAAAAAAAACAGGAACAAATACAGCTTGAAGGCGGCATGAATAAAAAGTCCTCTGTCCAAGTGGTAGATATTCTGAAGGAGCCTGAATATTACATTTACACAAAAAAAAGACTCCTGAGACAGCAGAGCTAGTGGAGCTAAAAACAGAGTGCTGCTGTACGGCGTATTCTCGGTGACAGAAACATTTGATGGTGCTTCGGTAAAAATAGACTCATGCATTTATACATTTAACGTGTTCAGTGTTTTAACATAAACCCTCTATTTTAACATAGAGTAAGTCTAAGGTTCCTATCAGCAGAGGGTTGTATGTAATGCCAGTTGTGCAGCCTCAGCACTTTGCAGCCTGTGCCAGTTGTAATTGTAGGAGTTCATGTACAATGATTTATTGTAGGAAATTCTTGTTGCTCCAATTAATCTACTGTACTCATCAGTTCCAGTCTTGGATACCAGCGTGGCCAGAAACAGTTTGTAGCTGAGTGGCAAATTGCTTTGTTGTAGTGGCATTATTTATTAAGAAAACTTACTGAGGTGTTTAGTCTCCCTGTAAATATATGAACTGACCGGTTGTTAAACCCTCCACAAAAACAGAAGTGTAAGGACATGTCTGTTCAACCTACAGCACAGCTTAAACCAGCGTCACCTACTAACGCTTGGGGCATTAAACACTACTCTATTTTGCCGGGTTATAGGTTTAAAAAACACTGCTCACCAAAGCACACATAGCTACATGAACATTAAGGGTAGCCAGTTGCCCGTGGAAAGTAGGATGCTACTTTGGGCAAGTAAATCTAGAAACTACAAAATAATTAAACACCTTAAAGTAGTAAATGAGCTTTCTTGATTCCTTTTTTAAATCTCTTAAGGGAGTGTGCATAGGGAACTCTCGGAAAACTGTGGTGTAAAAAAAGACCCAGTTTATGAGCCGGAGCATTAGCAAGCACTTTAAATGTCCTTAAACCAGGAGCTTAGCTGAGTGCTGTTAGAGGCAGTGGGCAGAACTCTAAATGTTTAATAAATATTAAACATTACAATTGACTTAAGTCTTTGTTTTTATTTGATAACTCCTAATAAATAAAACCATTTTGTTAAAGACCAAAAAACACGGCCAACCCTGAGCACATCCGTTGTATATTTACGTTATGAATTTAAAATGTGTCAGCTGAAACTTTGAGAAGTGTGCTGGAGACTGCTTTTCAACCAGCTTCCCCTTACTCAGGACATATTTCAGTGTTCAATAATGATGACGTTTGACTCCTCAGTTTCTGTTAAAGGCCATATGATAATGCGCTCACTTCCCTCTGTCTCTCCCACCTTCTCTTTTCCTCCCTTCCCATGGTTATTTGCTTCCTTTGTGTTTCTCTCTTGCACACATTTACTTTTGCTTGCATACTTTCTCACACTATCAGTCTTTTTAACTTAGTTTTGTTTTTACTCATTTAAGTAGGCCAGAAACGTATTCGGTCACCAGGGGAGCTAATTATTAAAAATACAAAATGATCGTGATGTACAGACCCTCCAGAAGCAGGCCTGTGACCTACTTTGGGCCCTAACCCACAGCTTTATAAACCACCTACATGAAGGGGATAACAGAATACCCTGAGCTCTGGGCCTCATGCCCTTTTCTGTGTCTGTGTGCGTTTCTGCCTTAAAAGGTAGGTTTGATTTATCAGTGCTCTGGGCTCGGTGGGGGTGGAGCAGATGTGATTGTGTCAGACTCCATCAAGATGGGCTAAGAATAGCTCAAACCATCTAACACTTTAGCATGGGCTGGTTTGAAATGGGTTCTTTCACGCTCTCTCTGCCGCATGCTATAGTGCTCTGAGGTCTGACGTCATGTTGGAGTCTGTGCTGACATGCAGCTCTCTGAGGCCGCGCTTTGAGAACATTTATGGGGATTTGTGTTAAAAATGTAGTTGCCGATTGCTTTGTGACACTTTTAAACGGCTGACACTGAAAGAGTATCCTCTGATTTAGACACTTGTCCTATACCGCCATTTCCCCTCTTTAATCAGCCAATCTGTTCATTATATATTTGTAAAAATATCATGCTGTGAAACAGATACTCTACTTCCCTAAATGAAGAAACTCACAAAATGACTCTTACACTCTTATTATGCAATATTTCAAACTTTTTTTATCTAAACCTTTTCCCACACTGGCAGCAGCATTTTATATTGGCATGCACCATTCAAACATTCAAAATAAAATGTAAAGTGCAGCATCGAGCAAGCGTTTAAAGATCCCAGTGTAGATAGGATAGAACTTAATGTAACCTATACCTCGTTGACAGTTATTGACAGATAGTTGAGTCTAATGGATCAGTTTATATCCCATCATTGTCAGATACAGTGTGTTTGGGTCAGTATAGGATTTACAAATCTCTACTAGGCGACTGTGGCTGCGAGGGAGTGCGGTCGTCTTTCAACCAGAAGGTTGTGGGTTCGATCCCAGCCCGTGCAGTCAACATGTCGATGTATCCTTGGGCAAGATACTTAACCCTGAGTTGCTCCCGATGGCATGGCCAACGGTGTGTGAATGTGTGTGAATGTTAGGTCCTAGAGCAAGTGGTACTGCTCTGTATGAATGGGTGAATGACATGTAGTATGTAAAGCGCTTTGAGGGGTCGTAAAGACTGGATAAAGCGCTATATAAGTACAGTCCATTTACCATTTACTATTCGACTGTATTTGTTTTGCTCTCTCTACTTATAACAAATGGACCGTCTCATAACAACAGTATCTGCTTTCTGTTTGTTTGCTCTTGACACACAACTCCCACCCCTCCCTACTGTCACCCTTTATTTAGTTGTTAACAGCATTCCAACTACCTGTTCTTCTACGCACGAAAAGTTTATTATTCCGCCGACTTATTTTGGCCCTCTTCTCCTCCCGCATTGAACATCGCAGAAACTCCGTTCAAACATCAAAACGTTCAGCTCGGTCGGGAATCGCAGGTTATTACTTTTCTCATTCATAACTTTCATAATTCCAGAGATACATCCCATAATACATCACATTTTTAACCATTGAAGTCAATGAAGAGATTCTTCAGACTTCAACAAATCTTCACTTCAACTGCTGACTGTTCATTCATACTTTCACTCAGAAACCTCTTTCCAACTTTAAAATGTTACACATCTTTCTGAGATTATTCGTGTAAAACAACTTTTAAATCTGATTCTTACTTTTAGAGATATTAAACATCGTTCAGACCTTGGTAAAGAGGTCTTCTTCATATTTTAACATTAACTAGAGTGCGTGATGTCACAGCTATAGTGTAGGACAGCTTGAAATGTGCCTTCATATATTTTTTTTAAACCTGCCATAATTCCCAAACCCTACATTCCTGAGACATCATTTTTCATGACAAACGTAGGAAAACATCTCGTAGCTTGAAAAATGACAAATAATTAGGCAAAAAATAATTAAACAAAATGCCTCTTGAGGGCATGAAGTGACAACAACTTTCAACATGTCTCCATTAAAGCCCATTGTAATTTCAGGCTGATATTTCCTCACAGCAGCAGCCACACACCTTTAGTTAAACTGCCAAAAAGGCCACATTATTGACCCGAAAGTACACAAAAGGCACACTTCAGATACTCAAGGTCCTTGAGACGCTTCACGCTTTGAAATTTCAACGATATATGTTACGGTTCTTCAACAAAACGTTCACATGTAAGAGGTTTATCTCTCATTCCGAACAATGGAAACCTTTGATCTCTGGACACCTCGTTAGCTCAAATATAAACACCTGTGTCATGGAACACGATGATGTCATAACTCCAACTGACATGCTCAGAGCAGCAGACTTCAGATAATGGTCCTGCCCTCAACAGCTCTACGTCAATTATGGGGTGATATGCCGTTTCCATGGAAACGCATCCCTTCGCCATAAAAGACGACGTCGCTATATATTAACTCCTATGAAAATGTTCAAAAAGTGCTCAAACTTCCCATGTGTGCTAACAGTCCAGCCGTGAAGACATCTACGGGACAGTTTTGAGATTTCTTCATATGCCGTTGCCATGGCAACACAATGATTGCTCGCCATGACACACGGTTTTCTCATAACTTCAGTGAAAATGCTCCAAACGGCCCAAAACTTCACAGGTTTGGTAACGATGCAGCCATCAACGCATCTAAGCGTATTATGGGGTGTCATCAAATGCCGTTGCCATGGCGACAGACCACTCGCCATGAAACACGATGTCGCTGTAAGTCCAATGGACACAGTCCAATCGTCCCCCGATCTTCACTTGTATATCACCGGACCATGCCTCAACAGCTCTATGCCAAATATGAGATCTCACCGTATGCCGTTTCTATGGAAACGCATCCTTCATCAAATGCCGTTGGCATGGCGACAGATCATTCACCATCAAGTTAGTTCAAAAGTTTGCAGTTCAAATACTCTGCTGCTTTTCCAAGCCTTTTTACTTTCTTTTCTTCTCTCATCACACATTCAAGCCCCCAGTGTTCATGCATCATTTCAATCTAAATTCTTCACTTTCTTCTTACACATTACATTTCAGCATAGCAGTTTAGCGTCAGATTTTCAGCATAAAGCATTCCCACTTGCAATTTCTTCAGGAATTGCATTCTCTAGTTCTCTCTGTTGCTGTCCATTTACAACGTGTCAGCCGCAGAGCGTGTGATGCTCTCAGAGGTCAGAGTTCAATGCCTGTCCTGCCTGTGAATGATTGACCCGTCTGTGCGCAACTTCAGCAGCACAAAGATGTCTGCAGCCATAAACAGCAAGCAGGGCTGTCTGTGCCTGTTGTTAATGTCAGCTGACTAATTAGAATTTATGAACACTGCTAAATGTAATTATACTTTCACAATCTGTAATGGCAGCATTGAGCACCAGAGCATTTGTAGTCTGGCCTAACTGCTGTGTCTGCTGTTTCTCTTGTTGGTAAATTACTGAGCTCTCTCTCTATTACTCACTCTGTTTACAGTTCCTAAAAACAGCAACACAGTAGAAATTAAATCAGACTTAGTTTTTGTTTTGCAGTAAGAAAATGGTGCTGAAAGTCAATGTCTGTATACAGAGTGTAACCTTTTTTGATTAGGAGCTGAACTTTAAGAAAGGAGCAGATTTTTCCTGATTGGTCTTAGCACCGTATCTTCTCACAGTTTCAATCAGTTGACATCGATTCCTCCTATCAGAGAAATGCCAACATGGGAAATAAACCACAAAGATTTGGCCCAACGGACACATTTGAAAACATTAGTAACTGGTTACAGGTGGTGGTGGTGTAATACTAGGCGGAGAGCAGCTTGTGGTATTTAAATCATCCACTGAATCATGTGCACTGTGGCCTGTGGAAAACATTATTATGGTCATAAAGCTGACAGTTTGCCTGTTCAAACATGCTGACATTAATTCTGTTCCTAGCTTATTGTTGCGACACATTGTGACATTACTTAATTGTTTCACAGTATTGGTTGATGTTTTTTTGTTCAAATTACTCATTGATAGGATTGAGAAATACATGACATGAGAAGTCATAAAATGTAGTAAAGAGATAATAATACAGGGTGTATAAACTCTGCTGACACGTCACATTAAGTCATTTTTATTCGGAGATTATCACTTTATAACCAGAAGCTTGGAGCACTTGTGATTGATACGTTTGATAAATTGAAAAATGAACATGGGATGATTTATTTTCAGTTAGTAGCTGGCTTTACACTTTTGTATGTCATTCGATTGATCTTCCAAAGCATGCCAGTTTTTTATTTTTTTATCTTATTTGCACCCAAAAAGATCCAGACAAGACATTTGAGTACATTACTCCACTTAAGGAGAAAAACATCAATAACAAAAATAGGGGACAAAAAAAAATAAACTCACATAATCCAAATTAATACAGAACAAAATAAATGAGAAACAAGCTAAATATTCTTGCCAACCAGTCCCAAGTGAACGATCCAGAAGAATACATAAATGCATGAAAAACAATACAGAGGAAGGAGTTGTTCTGTGTGCTGTAATGTTCACACCTCTGGACATGGAGCACCATCAGATTGTTTTCATTTAAAACATAAAGCAGTTTCACTTGCCATTTGCATGTTGCAGATGTGATGTAATGAAAGGGAAAGGGAAACTTCCAGCTGCTTTCCGAAATGGGCCACTGCCAAACTCCATTTGAATCGTATAACACACCCAAGAAAAAACACACAGCCCTAAATAAAAGTGGCTTGATTACGGCCTGTAATATGTCACTGTCTGGTTAGTGAAACTATAGGTCGTAACTCAAAATAAGACATGCGCCTTTCCCCCGGGGAGAGCCGCATGATGAGAGTAGCAATTTGTTTCAAAGCGGCCTGTATCCCATTACAGAAAAAAAACTCCTTTTGTGTGCGACCAAAGTTACAGAACAAGAGTTGGACTGTGTAATTAACTTTCATTAAAAGTCTTACATTTGCTCCTTTTCTGTACTTTCAGCCAGTCGAACAAGATTCTGACATAATACAAGCTTAAATATTGATGAAATCCTGGCATGTGTGCTCGTTGTTGTGACACACATTTTACACTGCTGCATACTCGCACGCAAAAGGCAAGCCATCAGGACCATGTGTATTAATAATGCTAAATAAAGTATGAACAGGCACCTTTACACATTGACGCACAGGGACTGTGAGAGGCCGTCCATCCCTACTTTACTCACCATGGTTGAACTTCTCAGCCTTTGAAAACTGTTTTATATCCTCGGCTCTCTAGGAACTTTGTCAAGTAAAAAAATAAATAAGGATGTCTTCGTGACTTTAAGGCTATGTTAAGACTGCATAATTAGTTTATTCGTAACAGTGTTAACGTCACAAATCTGATCATTTTAATTCTGACTTGAGCCACTTTCATATGTGTCCTTAAATTAGTATACAGTTAGAATTTGTTTATGTCTAATTCTCAGCCTAAACAATCATTGATGCACATTTTACGTCACTCCAGATTGACATTGGTGAGAATGCTGCACTGGCGGGAGTGAAATGCAAACATGGAAGAGAGCTTTGATGAGGTAGTCAGGGATTTGTATCATCTGCTCACAAAGTTGTCAGTTTACATGCAACTTGTTAACGAAACTGTAAATGCTGACGTCAGTGGCCCCCATGTTCATTTCGTACGACGGCATGCTGCTTGTTAAGTCTTTGTTTGTGTTCTTCTGCACATGCGGGTTAAGTTCAGAGACGTGACCAACACTGGAATATGATAATGCAAACAGCCAAACACTTGTGGCAACAAATCTGATTTAATCACTCCGGCATGCAGTGTGAACTTCTAAATCTGTAACTAGAAGCTAGAGTTACAAACTGGGAGTGTGGAGTTTGAAACGTAGCTGTGTTTACTGGACTGTAAGGGTGTAATGAAAGATGGGTTTGAGTTGCATCATGGGAATAGTAGGGTGTATTTTCTAGCTTGTCATGATAGTAGCTCTAACTAACCGTGTCTCCTGGTCTGCTGGAGTGACTTTACGGTCTGGTTAATGTCCAAACAGGAGTGTGTCAGCATCCATTGATACATCATGTTGAGTGTAATTGTGTAATAGCTAGTGTGTGT